>NC_045142.1:20770418-20822659 GCF_008831285.2 Nymphaea colorata | reverse complement strand
GGGCCAGTTTAACTAATTTCTCTCTCCCACTCAGCACACAAACTACTATTTAAAATAAGAATAAAACATGTAATTCCCATCGCTTTTCCTCTCTCCCTCTCTTTGTCTCTATCTCTACATGCAAGAGAACTCAAAGGGCATGAGCTGTCACTTTGTTTCTTTCTTCCACCACATTTCACTTTCAGTGGAAGACAAGCCAAAAAAAAAGGAAGCCACCCTGTTTGAATAGAACCATTAATAACATTATATGACAGTCAATCATCCTTGATATTAAGTTGCAGACTGGTGGCAGAGACGCAGACTTAAGAGGTGGAATAAAAAGGCTCAAATCAAAATACGTTATGTGAAGTTGGAAGATTGTGTTTCCCATGGCAATATGGTGGCTATGGAAGAACAGGAATTATGAACACCATGACAACCAGAAAAAATCCAAATCTGTTACATCAGAAAGCAATTGACGTCTTTTTTATAGGACTTACCAAGTGCTAAATATGACTCCTCAAGCAAAATAACAAGTTTCCACTACTTTTCATCCTTTTTCATGTAGGAAGTCTCTCACTATATCACCAACTTCAACACAAATCAGCATCAACCACAAAAGCATGTAGAAAACTGATATGCTAATGACACCACATTTGAAAGACGCGCCTTGATCGACCAACTTCCCTTCCCTATTTTAAAGCTACTCACAGTACCTACACCATGGTCCTCATGGATCTTCATGATCGTCGATCAACACTAGCTATTGCCGGAAGGAATTCCCATCTTTCTGTTTGCTCTTGATCCCTCTCTCTCTCTCTCTCTCTCTCTCTCTCTCTCTCTCTCTCTCTAGACATGCATAAGAACTGAAAAGGCATAGATCTGTCACGTTATTTCATTCTTCCACCACACTTTCACTTTTAGTGATGGAGAAGTCAAAAAAAGGTGTACCATCCTGTTGAATTGAAATGCTTAATTTACATTATAGGACTTTGTCAATCATTCATGTTGTTAATTGTTCATGTTTGAGATGATGTTCACGCATAGTAAACTAATTTTTTTAATTAATATGCAAATAAACAATAAGAATGAGCGTTTGGGTTGGAATTTCTTCATTATTATGTTGATTTTGATGTTAGGATTTGTCCAACCTGAAAAAGCCCTTCAGTGTACATGTTAACAAATGCATCTTCCTGAAATCACCCGAATATGGATCCCAATAAGAGCTTTTTTATGTTGCTCTCCATTTCCTTGTAATAGATGAAATGATTATTATTTATGCCCACATATAAAAATATTTGGATTCATGTTTCCAAAAGAATTTTGAAAGCAAGAACCAACTTCAATGAGGCTTCCGAAACTTAATTTAGCCTCTTGCATGAGCCCAAGTTCCTCATCGACTTATATAGAAAAACCGAAGTCAGATCTTTTCAAGTTATTTCTTGATTTCAACATTCATAAAGCCATATGTGTATATACGTGTCATATACTTATGCATACACATAATTACCTCTCTTTGTCTTCTTTTCCCTATAGTTTAACATTTTCGTTTACAATTTTTTATATACATATACATATAAATGAATTTATATGTGCATTTCATTTTCTCTCTCTAGAATCTCTCTCTCTCTCTAAAAAAAACTTCTTCTACCAACATACACATAATTACCTCTCTTTGTCTTCTTTTCCCTATAGTTTAACATTTTCATTTACAATTTTTTATATACGTATTCATATAAATAAATTTATATGTGCATTTTATTTTCTCTCTCTAAAATCTCTCTCTAAAAAAATCTTCTTCTACCTCTCTCTTTCTATTAGATTTAAAATCTTTCTTTTATAAGTTTTCACATATGTATACATATATGCACCTCTCTCTTTTAAAAATTAAGACATTACTAAGAATCATTTCTTCTTTATTTTCTTGTCATTTCTTTCAATTTTTTCAAACACATATTCTCAAACATTTCAAACACATTTTCTCAAACACCTCTTCCCTAAGGTCTAGGATTTTAATATTTGTTTATCAACTTCATTGAGACCAAAACTCAATTAATGATCTAATATTAGAATCATGTTTGATAGTCTACAACCTCATTCCATTTTCAAAAATTTGTCTCTCTTCATAAGAATATTGAAGACAATTATGTAAATAAAAGTGGGAAACTTACATGTATGTGATGGTGAAAATGCTTTTAGATAAATGTTATCGTAGGAATGAAGGATTTGCTTCCAATTATATAAGTTCAATCCATTCATACATTCACATGCACTTGGGAAATTCACAAATAATCACATGCATTTCTCTAAAAGAATTTAAGTAACATGAAATGAAGCTCTAGCGATGTAATACCGAATTAGAGGAAAATCTTAAATTTACTTAAGTTCTTAAGAGGACACTAAATCAACATTAAAAATGATCTTTAAAATACCCATATTATCTTTCATATGTTTCCAAATAATACTTGCAAAGATTTCTCAATTCAAAATCTCTCAAATCAAAATGGATTATGCTCTTAAATGATTCTTTAAAACTTTCTAAAAAATTTGAAACATCAAATCTTCAACATTTTCTCCAAACACCACACCATATTTAGAATGAAAAAGATTTTTAAGCAAAAGTGAAATGCATCAAGAATAAGTATAGCCATCGGATTGGTTATCCTCATAAACATCCTGAGAACAATCAATCTTCATACAGATGGGTGATTCCCTCTCTCTCATTTCAAAAATAAAATTTTATATTGCTGAAGCAATTCAAAAATCAAAGTAAATTTTGGGAACGCAAACATATCAACAAATTGGTCTCCTCATCAACACTGATCTTAGAGATTTAGTATATGAAATTTGAAAACTTCGGCGTAGAACCACCCTATCGCTTACTTCCTTGAAAAGTTTTTACAGAAATTATAATACAAACTTTTTCATGTTGATTGAAAATGGATTGTCTTGGATCAAGGCAGCCAATTGAGTGATGTGTAGGTTTCAATCCCCTGCCTCATGCTTTCCATGTCATGTTAATTGCTTTTTCTTTTATTAAGACAAAGGAAAATGGATAAAGAAAATTGACAATCTAAGATAACATAAGAAAAAATGGTGAAAAACGATCCCCATCTCTTGTTTCACTCTTTCACAAAGGAAAAGAAAAAAAAAGAAGGTCAAGTGTCCAATCACTAGGAGAAAATAATAAAGAAGTTCTACCAACATGAATATGAAGAAATGCCTGACAATCCTCATAGATCTTCTCTTGTGTAAAATGATCACAGTGTTATTGTGCAAGAAAGAGATCAACTCTTTGCAGGGAGAGAAACACTATGATTAAACATTTGCATGAATAGATTGTTTCTGGTTGCAAGGCTTCAAATTGACCTATTTGGAGAATGATCATCTGGTAAGTAGAAGAAGAATAGAGGAGGATTATCCATCTCTTTCTACCAAATTAATCCATTGAGCAGCAGCAGGGGATGATTGTGCGACTCTTTTTTGCTCGTTTTTAATTACTATGAATCTTCAATCTCAAAATAGACATTTACTCTCCACATGCACCTACTACAAGCTTGACAGTGGACAGCAGGTTGGGGGGCAGATAGGGGAAGAAGAATGATGGTGGTGCACTGCGGGTTGTAGTGAGGGCTTGGAGGCTGCTGGTTGGGGTAGAAGAGATGATGCCATTCAGACTGCAAGTTGGGTCACTGATGGGGAAGGTAGAGACCCTGCACGATGCGGTGGGCATGTTGGGTTTGTGCAATGAGGTGATGGCGTTGGCATTAAATGGCAGAATGAGAGGTAGACACTTTTAGTGGGAAATCTTTGGGTTTCATTGTGGAGAGGAAAGAGCAAAAGATCTGGCATTCTCTGAACCAAGAAGGAGTTGGAGAAGGTAAAAGTGACAAAGCGAGATTGATAGATAAAGAGAGGTCGACAGATTGTGAGAGAGAAAGAGGGAAACAGATAAAGAAAGGTCGAAATCTGTTACATCAGAAGAGAAATTATGAATTTAATGATGTTGAAAGTGGGTGTTACATCTAGTGCAGCATGCTCAATGGATCATTCTCATTTTTGCCTTATTGAAATCGATTTGAACATTGGAAAAATTGCTGCAATATACGTTACTGACATTCTTTCCTCGATAATTTTGAGTTTTGTATGTAAAGTGTACCAATGATCGTATGCATTGTCTTTTGCTTTCCTCATGTATCGTATATATACTTGTAAATCAAAGAAAGAAAATAAGGAAACAGGGAAAATCAAAGGAGCAACTGCTCTAGCATTCATCGTGGATGTATGTCTATGGACCGAACCACATAAAAATCAGTGTTCGTTTCTTGGTTCTCTTTCTTTATCCCATTTCAACATGGTATCAGAGCATTGACTTTCATTCTTGGCACATTTTGCTTATCTCCGGGTGCTTGATCTTGCTCATTTCATCATGACAGATGACTCAAGCTTTGGAACCACCAGCAAAGTGGTGGAAGAAATTATCGTGCAGGAGCAACCAAGCCCTGCAAACAAAATTACTTCTGTACTTTTCATTGGCAGCGACTATTTACCTTGGTCCAAATTTGTGATGCTCTATTTGAGTGGCACAAGCAAGCTGAATTTTGTTACTGAAGATCTTCCAAAACCTGCTGAAACAGATCCAACTTACAGAGAATGGCGATCCACCAATAATCTCATAATGTCTTGGTTGATTAACTCCATGGTGCCTAAGGTCACTCAAGGATTTTACTTCGTAGAAACTGCTCACCAAATTTGGAGGAAGGTGAAGGAACCATATAGTGAGAAAAATGACATTGCTCATATGTATCAACTCTCTCAAGTCATTTGGGATCTTAAGAAGCAAAACAAAAATTTAAGCAATCTCCTAGGCAACATACAAGGTATGTGGGATGAACTTGACTATCTTATGGATATGTCTGCTACTCTTTGATCCAGAGGAAAAAAACATGAACAACAGAAATTTTTTGTACTTCTTGTGACTCTTGGCCCAGACTATGAACCCATCCGAAGCCAGATTTTAATGTCCCTGGGACTTCGTTCTCTTCCCACTGTTTGTTCTATTCTTATAAGAGATGAATCTAGAAAAAAGGTAATGCTTCAAAATTTTGATCATCCAAAGGACAACTCTGGTAATGTAGAATAGGTTGCCTTCTATGGAGTTGATAAAAACTGTAAAAACAAGTGGCAGAACTGTCCACGACGATTATGTTCTCATTGTCAAAAGGAAAGGTGTTGGTTCCTCCATGAAAAACCAACCACCATGAGGCAAAAAAAAAAAAGAAAAAAGAAAAACAAAGCACCGCTGCCGTAGCCAAAGTTACAGCCAAAACTTTGGATACTTCGGATCTTACTCAGCTGCTGGAAAAAATAAGTGAACTACTTAAAAATGTCAAGGATCATCATGGTAAAGAGCAGAAAAATGCTACTGCAACATCAACAAGTGTTACCGGTAACGCTCTTATTTCCCTCAAGTCTGATTATTGGATAATCGATTCTAGAGCTAGTGATCATATGTCTATGAACTGCCATAACCTTAGTAATTATTCTTCAATGCCTAGAAAAAAAATCATGTTACTGCGAATGGCTCCTCAATGCTTGTTCAAGGAGAAGAGTTAGATTTTCATAGAAATGGTGTTAAATCTAAAGTGCTTTATGTGCCTGATCTCTCAAGTAACTTGTTGTCCGTTTCAAAAATTGTTAAAGATTTAAATTGCCAAGTTATTTTCTCCCCCACTAACAATGTGTTGCAGGACCCTATATAAAAGTGGAAGTTTGGTGTGGAAAATCAAGAAAACGGGCTATATGTACTGAAAATTAATGAATGTGCCTTGACTCCCCAAATCAATCGAGAAAGGGGACTTTGGCACCAGAGACTTAGCCACCCATCATGTCATGCCTTGAATATTTTATTATCAAATTTGAATTATAACTGACATGTTTGGTTGGCAAAAATTCATCATACAAATTTGAATTTAAAGAGGCCCACACATTAGTCCACATTTTTGAAAAATATGTTTGGTTGGCAAAAATTCATCATCCAAATGCTTTGGATGATGGCTAGAATGGAAAGGGAAAGGAGAAAAGTGAGGAAATGATGGACAAAGAAAGAAAAAACATTTCGTTTCCAGGTCTTGCTTTTGTTTACAATTTCAAAAAGTGGACCAAAAAGGCATTGGATTATCATTACCATAGACCTTGCCTTAAAAGGATAAGGAAGCCTGGAATAACAACATATCTATTGAATCCAGACATCGTAGTACTCATTTTGGAAATATCTAGTGGCAAAGTCACTCAATGGGTAAGTCATGAATCCTTAACCTAAAACCATTTTACCAAAAGGTTTCTACCATATCAATACAACCCAATAATTTCAAAAAATGAGCCATCTATGATGTCAATTGTATTTTTGTGTCTTTTTTCTTTGGGCTTAACAGGTTGGAGAATTGTTTAATTCATGTTTCATTTACCATAAAACTACTTATTTCCTATAAAATTACATGGGGGCACTCGTAAGCTCATCCCTCTCTCCCACTCGACAGTGCGGCCTACTATTTAAAATAAGAATACAACATGTAATACCCATCTCTTTCTCTGTCCCCCTCTCTCTCTATTCTACACATGCAAGAGAACTCAAATGGCATGGAGCTGTTTCTTTGTTTCTTTCTTCCACCACATTTTCACTTTCGGTGGTAGACCAGTCAAAAAAGAGAGGAACCACCCTGTTGAATAGGAACCATTAGTTTACATGATATGACAGTTCTATCATCATTGGTATTACAGTTTCAGACTTGGTGAAAGAGATGCAGACGTGGAGGTGGAATAAAAAGGCTCGAATCAAAATACTTATATGGATTTGGAAGATTGTGTTCCCATGGCAATATGGTGGCTATGGAAGAACATGAATTATGAATACCATGACAACAAGAAAAATCAAAATCTGTTACATCAGAGGCAATTGACTGTCTTTTTGTTATGTCCAACAAGTGGTAAATATGACTCTTCAAGCAGAAGAATGAGTTTCCACAACTTTTGGTCCTTTTTTATGTAGGAACTCTCTCACATATATCATCGACTTCAACACAGATCAGCATCACCACAAAAGCATATAGAAGACTGATATGCTAATGAAACCACATCTGAAAGATGCCTTGGTTTGATCGACCAACTTCCCCTTCCCTATTTTAATGCTATTCACAGTACCTACACCACGGTCCTTATAAAAGAGATAGCAATGTCATTGAAAATTTTATATATATATATATATACACACACACACGCACTACTTCGGTCACAAGCAAAAACCAACAGACCTCTTATATTTGTGTTAAAAAGTTTTTTGAACAAAATGTGAATCTCCTAATTTGTTCATTATAAACACTAATTTAATCTAAATAATGTTCAAGTTCAAATTACTTTCATAAAAAGAAGTGTTTTTTTCTACTATTAAAATTTTAATGTGATAAGAGCCATCTCTTTCTTAATTATTATGGTATATTAATAAAATAAATAATAACTAACTTATTGTATGTTTATCACCAAATATATTTGAAGATACTGCTAAATTACGAAAAAAGATATGTAATAGGCCTGGCTTCCGTCCCTTACCTAAGTGGTATGTTTTTTTATCATCTTATATGTATAAATATATATATTCACAGGCACACACACAAGAGGGAGAGAGAGAGAGAGAGAGAGAGAGAGAGAGAGAGAGAGAGAGTGTCGGTCAGCCACCCGTGAGTTCTTTTTGGCGATAGCCTGGGCCTCCTTTTTTACACCCCTACCTTGTCCAGTGATATTGGTTCGTGTTGTCAGTACAGGGCTTGTGCCCGGTCCGGTCAAAGGATACCAAACGGATCAGGCTGGTCTTTCTTTGGAAAACTAAATGTAGAAAATAAATGAGTGGTTGCTCGTTGTGTTCGGCCAGTCCCTACTTGTCAAACCAAATAATGGAAATAAATGAGTGGCTCCTCGTTGTGTTCGACCTGTCATTACTTGTCAAAATAGCAATCCAAGAAACCCGGCTGCGCCCTGCGTCAATGGTCCAGCCATACTGTTTTTACATGTATATGGCCGGACCGGACCCACCAATTACCATTTGATGTTTCTTATATGCCTTTTATGTGGGAAAATGCCCATCCTGATCTCTTTCTTGCGAACATAAAATAACATATATTAATATCGAGTTACATGCACAAGGTTGTACACGCAAATGTATACCAAAGAAAAAAAAAAAGAAAGGAGTTGGGGTATTTTTGAGTTTTTTTGTAAATAAGTGTATATTTTGGGATTTTTTGCTTTTTCATAAACCCTTTTTGTCCTTCTAAAAAACTATGTTTATTTTTTACTTATTATGTACATTTTTTTATACATACGGGTGTAAACATAACCAGTTTCAAGTTTCAGTTTGAGTGAAAACTGAAATCCGGCTTCCCATAATGCCCATGCCCATGTGAGTAGAGCCAAATGTCCATCAACTGGCATAGCGCTTCCACCCTAGTTGCACTAGTATAACACATTGCTCTCAAATGATAACCTTGCTTAGATTATCTTGCAATCGAGTTATCATGTTATAAGTGTAACATATATAGTTTTCCCGTACCTAACATATATGTTCAAGTATAATAAAGTAATTGGTCTGCATGCCCATCCGGCAGCCACTGCTTGTGATATCAAGTAGGTAATTTTTTGCTGGGAAACTGCCGAGGGAAACCCTCGCTTTATTGAAATGTTAAGTAATTAAATAAATAATTTAATCCACTGTCTATGTCATTAATTTCTAGACACCAGCTGACATTGTAACATTTTGTGAGGGGACTATGTTGTAAGAAGGGCAGTAGTAGAGCTAAGGGTGGGTCAGTGTACACCATATTTACCCACACCAGTTAGTCAAAAATTATATTGTGATAAAGCTGGACTCAGTTCTAGTCACTTCATAGTGCCCACATGGGTACTGTCAAACTCAGGTCGGTGACTCAAGCGATGTTCAGTCAAAAAATTTGGGTACTGCCACTAAATATGAGGTTGAGGTTACAAGTTGATGGGTTAGGGCAAGCTTATCCATGTAGTGAGAAATCAATTTTCTCAAAGATCATGGCAACTTTCTTCTTGGTGGGCCATTACAGATCCTTTGATGGGATTTTCATATGATCCGATCAGGTTGACTGAAAACTGGATTGGCCAGGTCATTCCTGAATATTCAAGGGATTCAAATAGAAGTCAAGAAGAATGAGGAGAGAAGGGTGGTGGAGGAGGAGAAACTGAACTTTAGCCACCAGCATTGTCATGGGATGTCGCTTGTTGATTCTTCGATCGATGCTGCTTGAGTTTTCGACACTGATGGTCAATGGGGAAGCTGCCAATTGGTAACATATTTGTTACATGATTAAGAAAAAACTTAGTACAATCAATTATCAGAAACTTCATTATTTTATCATCTAGCTAGTTCCACCTCCAACCATGTTTAGTGGCAGCCAGAGTTAGGAATGTTGGACTTAGGGGCACTAATTTAAAGAATCTCATACCTATAGGGTCACTGGTGCATATAAAGAAGCAAGTAGTTGAAAGCTTATGTAAAAATGAAAATAAAGAAATTTGATAGGACCATTTGGGCAATTGCCTACACCAGCTCACGTATGACTCCACCAAAGGCTCTAGCCCCAATCTCAATTTTTTATACTTCCATGCATTTCATGGTCCTGACAATCAAAATAGGGTTCATATAAAATTTTAAAATAAAATTTGAATTCACACTGACAATCTGCAGTTTCACCTGTTTAGCAGAACCCAACACATTTCACAAGTTAACCAGATAGTCCTCCTCAACTCAATTAAACATGAAAACAAAGAGAATAATCGTAGGAATTGAAACTTGAAAGGACCCTTAGATAGCTGGACACAAGTTTCAATCAATTTTTGTTACTTTTCACAAGATAGAGTTGTGGGACAACATTTTTTAAGGCTATATAAAGTTCTGGCCTGAATGAAAGGAAGTTGGCGCAACATGATCCTGACATGGATATCCAAGGAGCAGAGGATTTCCATAACAAAGAGAATGTTCTCCTGTAGGAAAAGGAGCCTAAAATGAGTTTCCAATTGCCATCAAATGAAGTTTATAGTTGGAATGTTACAGGCCTTGCTACTCTAACAACCTAGAAAGATTTTGGCAATTAGGTGATATTTCATCAACTTGGGATCATTTTCATGTTTCGATATCATGTTGAATGCGGACAACTTCAAATCCTTTTGCAATCATTACGAGGAGTTTTTTTTTTAATCTAATATTGATGTGAATCTTAATGGGGCCATAATTGTGTGTAGTTAGAGACAGGCTGATTTTAGATTGACTAGTTGCAAATTTAATAAATTTTGGATGGATTGTTTGTTTATTCATAAAGCTTTCAATCTCAACTTTGATACAATAGGGGTGTATCTTCACCCTCACTTTAGAATTCGCAAAGACCAATTGGTTATGTTAAATATTATTATTGCCAACAAACAAATCTTAGTATTATAATGAAATATTTTAATTTAACTTATAAGGAGTCTGAAAAATGGGCCGGCCCCTGCTAGACAAGCTTGTTTAGCATTCAATGGATTCATTCAAGATGTTTGACTAAGAGAGATTGTGGACAGAAACAGAGCATTCACTTGAACCAATCTCTGCACCCCGGCAGCACTGGTTCAAAGCAAATTAGATAGATTTTTGAGCAAGTTGAAAATTATGGGCAGCTTTTGGTAGAACCAAGGAGTTCTTTGGACCACTCAGCACTTCTCTTTTACATGTAAATTAAATATCTTTAAAACCGCATGCAAGAGAAGACGAAGATTTAAATAGTTCCTTTATTGAGAGTGTCAACCCAGTTGTAAGGTCATTATTACAAGAGCATGGAGAGTGGAGTGTAGAGGATGCGCAGTGCTTAAACTTCTCGCAAAACAGAATAGAGTACGACCATGCCTAAGTAATTGGAGTAAGTATAGAACCAAGAAAGTTGATACCAGAATTAACGTACTTCAAATGGATCTTATTGAAATTTATAAGAGGCAAGATATTGAATCTCATAATTGGTCCACTTCTGAAAATCATATTAGATGTTTTCTTGCGGATGCTCTTTGAGATGAAGAAATGTACTAGAAAAAGAAAGTAAGGGTATCATGGCTAAAAAAGGGGATAATAACAGAAAATGTTTTCATGCTATGTTCAAGAAGGTAAAAAAAAAAGACTCTTGCAAATGAAGACAGATGATGGGGAGTTTTATGAGGAGGATCCAATTCTTTCAGCATGTACTTCTCATTTTTAAAGATTTTCTACCCGTGACAACTCAACAAGAATAATTATGGATCAGCTTGCTGTTGGTCACTGCGTATTTATAAAAGAAAACTTAACGTTGTTAAGTCCCATTTCAGATGAGGAAGTGCAATAGCTGTTATGGGTGCCAACTCCAATAGTGCACCAGGTCTGAATGGGTTTCTGAAATCGTTCCTTCAAAAAAGTCAGGACATGTTAAGGACTAATATCACAGTTGCCACTAGAGAGTTTTTTTTTTAAGAAAGGAAAGCTTGTTAAGAAACTAGGGAGAAGTCATATAATCATAATTCTTAAATTTGATTCAGCTGTGCCCATTTCCAATTTAAGACATATTGTTCTTGAGAATAGTGTACTGACATTTATTTTCAGAATCATGGTTTCAAGAATGAAGAAGGCACTAAAGTGGGTCATTTCCAACAAGCATGGTGGGTTTTTGAAAGATAGAAACGTCCATCAATGTCTTCTTCTTGTGCTTGAGATGGTATACACAATGTCTAAAGCTAGATCAACTAGCTTATGTTGAAGATAGACCTATCAAAAGCATACGACAGGGTCAATTGGACTTTCTTACAAGCTGCCATCTTGCATTTAGGACTTCATCCTATTTGGACTTAAAAAGTAATGACAGTAGTGACAAATGATTTTTGTGCTCTTGTGATTAATGACCATCAAGGTGAATACTTTGGATCTTCTCATGGTCTGCAATAAGGATACCTTTATCTTCATTTTTATTCCTCATTGTCATGAAAATCTTTCCACATAGATTGCAAGCTACAATTCAAAGAAGAATGATTGAAGTACTGCATATTGGAAGAGGCATAGAAGGAGTTTTTCTACAATGTATGCTGATGACATCTTGATTTTCTTAAAAGCCTTCAAGAATGGCTTTCTTTATCTACAATTTTTTTTCCTGTTTGAACTCTATGGTGGAATGATGATTAACCTTGAAAAATCAGCATTACTTTTTCAATATGGGCCAAAGCAAGATTGCAAGTATTTGTAAACAGTACGGCGAGAACCTAGGAGAGTTTCCTCCTCGATATTTGGGTCTCCCATCCAAGACAACAAATTTGAGAATGTTGGTATGGTTCTTATTCTTTTAAAAATATAGAGTAAACTTAGTTTATGAATAAGCATGATACTTTCCTATGCAGTAGGATCTACTTGATCAAATCAGTATTAGAAGCACTTCGTATTTACTGGATGTTGGTGTTCAAGTGCCCTCTTAGTGTCATTAAGAAAATGGAACAGATTATGTGCAGTTTTTTATAGGAAGAGTCGGATGCGGGGGTAAGCCTCATTTAATTGCCTGGAATGTCTTGGCTTTTCGTAAATAGGAAGGTGAGCTCGGCATTAGAAAACTTAAAGAGGTCAATGAAGCTAATCGATTGTTTCTAGGATGTACAATAGTTTTTCACCAGGGCATATGGGACTCATTATGCATGAAAAAGTATTTGAGTAGGAAAAGTACTTGGTATGTGGAAATGGTTCCCAATATTTCTTCTCTTGGGCGGGATCTAAATCTGTTACTTGAAATTTAATGAATGGAGAGCTTGCTAAGTTCTACGGAGGATGTTTTACTGAAGCAGATTCCATTGGATCTGCTTGGGAAGTAGAACCTTTCCTTCAAAATTCGGTTAAGTAAATGCTAATACAGCACCACATTGAGCTAAATCTATGGTGACATGTGCAATGCATTGGAGATTGCCTTCAACTTAGGCTTATGCAAAGTGTAGATTTTTTTTGTTCTAAAGAAAATCGTAAACCTGCAAAGCTCAAGAGCCAAGTCTGGAACCACGTAAAATTAAAGGAATGGTAGTTACATGGCACAGTACATTGTAGAACGCAAAAGCGTTACCTAGAGCTAACTGGTTTGTGTTTGTTTGTAGTTATTAACGTCTACCTGCTGATGCCAAACTTCAACATGTAGGGTCTTCCATTGTTTCTGTCTTTAAGTTGTATGGAGGGCTTGTGAAGATCTATGTCACTTTCTTTTCTCATATACTAATGCTATGAACATTTAGCAATGCATCTATTCATGGTTTGTAGTTGATAAATTCCAAACCTCAGACTTTTTCTCTGTCTGGAACTGGTGGTGGAGGAAGAGGTTTTCATGTAAAGAATTTGGATGGTGTTGGCTTGCCTGCTTCAATATCACAATCTGGAAGCTATGGTGTTTCAAAAATCAGGTGGTGCATAAAGAGGTGGTTAAGCTAGCTGAGATTGGTAAGAGGGAAGTCTGACACTCATGTTGTGAGGTATTCTATAAACAAGAATGAGGACAACATGTAAAACAGGCAATAAATATCTATCTGCAAACCTTAATTTTCAGCCATTTTTGGCATTGTCAGAGTAAAGATGAGTGGGGGCTGGAAGTGGTCACATTGTGTTGCAAATGTTTATAAAGTGGCTGGTTTACTATGGTTTAATGCCTCCCCAATCAGGAAAACCAGGTTGGTGGTACAAAGGTTTCTCTTCTCAAACATGATCAGAATTATGGACTCTCTTCTTGTAGAGAGGATTCCTAAAGACTGTCATGTTACTCTAATCACAAACTGTCATGCTCTTAGTTCTCGTGTCAAGGAACTAAGAGAGTGACTCTGGTTCATTGGTTGGCTCAATCGTGAGTAGGTATTCCGTGGTTAAATATCACTTCTCTTTGGAGGCTATCTCCTTTGGAAACTCCTTTGTCGTTGACAAAGTCAAAAAAACAAAAAACAAAAGAAAAGCGAACATTAATGATACTGAAGGTCACTGATTCAGGTCAGACAAATCCTGAAAAGTGCTGACCCTGACCATGAAAAATTTGCTGAGTGAGCAAGAGAGTGATGAGGCTTACTTAGAGGCCAGTTCTTAATTGTGTTTTTTCTGTTGATTTTTTTTTCTTTATATTATTTTTCATCATTAATAGAAGGAGAAACCCAGCCTTGTTGCATCAGAACGGTTCCTCGTCAAGGAAAGTGTGGCATTTCGAGCCCCCATTGAAGGGGCAAGGTATACATCACAGGGTTGGGGCTCCGATGCATTTTTGTGGTCTACATTATTTTTAGCAATACAGAAGAAAGTGGAAAGAAGCAATATTTTTTTGAATATTACCATTTTCAAGAACTAAGAACCTTAATGAATAGTTGAAGGAAGAAGGTTGACAAGTTAACATACTCTTAGGAAAATAAGGTTCCTAGTGATAAATATAATTATAAATACAGATAAATATTTATAAAATAAACAAATATATATATATATATATATATATATATATATATATATGCATTTTAATCTTCTGGATGTTGGATGACTAATAGATTTAAAATATGTCACTGATAAACCCATAAACCATTAAAAAAAGTGCCATAAATAGGCACTATTTGTTACACTGTTGCTAATACAGCCGCATGCTTTAGCGACCGATCTTTATTTTTAGTAATAAGACAAGATCTAAGAAATGACAAATTTGAATATGTGTGTGTGTGTGTATTCAAATTTGAAGGATGCTAGATATTGTCATATAGCCCAAAATAAAACATTATTTGCTAAAATAGAGATACTATAGGGGTATTAGCAACGGTTGATGGTTTCTGGTAGTGTGTTTTTATAATAGTTTATCGTGATTTCAACAACAGTTTGTGGTGCTTTCAACCATAGATTTTTAACTTTTTAATTACCTAACAACACTGGGCATTCAAATGCTAGAATTCTCCCATATAAAAGTACTAGTAATATCATAAGTAGTTTTAATTTTTATAGATGAAGACTAAGTAGCACCATTGTATGGTGTCTAATGATATTTTAATTAGATTACTATAAAATCATGCACAAAATGACTTTGATCATATCTAAAGGGTGCAAAAGATTCCATGTTCGGTTTTAAGCTAGGCCTCTTTCAAATGCATCACCCAAAAATATTAATTAGCTGAAAAGTAAGTTCTCAATGATGGCAAACCTCTCACACACACAAGATCAGTGGGAACTTCATAGCAAAAGTCCTGTATATATGCTGCTAAAACACTATGACTTGACTCTAATGGTAGGAACTGGGCCAGGCACCAGATGGACAATTGGGACCATTTGACCTACTGGCCAGATAAAAAAGTCGCTGGGATAGCTGGCCTGGGTTGTGTATTGGGGGCTTGACTTGGCCCAAATACATACCTTTATACTTTTTTTTTCCACATTCTTTGGCATAATGTCAGCAGTCGACTCCCATACAAACTCTTGACATATTCCCCATGGTTTCCAAAAAATTAGAAAATGAAAAGTGAAGAGTTTCAAATAAGGATAGATATTGGGAGGAGTACAAGATAAACATGAAGTTGATGGTCAGGCCCAGGCCCAATAAATAAACAGAACAGGCTTGGACTGCCAATAAAGGCTTTGGGTCAGCCCAAGCACGGCTTTGTCAAGCCTTGGTCCAGCCTAATGCTATTCCAGATCTGGTTCACCCACATTCATTTAGGTGAGAGCCAGCTTGCTCGGACCTAACCCAAGCCTTTGACGTCCCCAGGTTGGGTTAAACTGCAGATGCCCTCTTTGACCAACTCCAATGATGTCATTGATTGATTCCTCAACCATGCCAAACTGCAGATGCTGGACTGTAGATGGTCCGTGTGGGCCTGCAGTTTGAGAGTGAGATCAAGCTGGGAGCTACTTTGTCAATATTTTGGAAATTTCTCTGAATGAATTGTAAATTCAAGTGGAAACTGAAAGAAACCCATAATGACATCTACATCTTTTAAAATGGGTGATTGTTGATGAATTGGTTAAATCATGCTTCATTCCGAATCACTTGAATATAGATTGGCTGATTGCCTCAAGGCACGTAGGGAAACTGGGCTGCAAGGCAGTTCATATCCAAGGAATTCAAGGATTGAATCTTGTGGCCGCTGTCACATTCTAGTGTGTTATTTCTCTTGTCTGCAAACCATGGCAAGAACAATATTCGAGTTGAATGAAGTACAGTACGTCCACCTTGGTGGTCTTACGAAGAAGAGAGTTTCTTCTAAGTAAACATAAATAAATAAATAAATATTAGCCGATTTGTATAACACTTTGGATCAACCCAAGCCAAGCCCCTACAATTCAAATCAGCTGCTTCCAACCAACTTTTACAAGAGAAAAACAGAATGTGAGAGTATGAAGAATTAAAGTACCATTAAGGCGGATTGATAAGTATCACAATAGGCAACTCCTATTTTTCAAGAATGATGCAGGAACATGTGGGCTTGTCTGGGAAATTGTCCACACAGGCACACAAAAATTACTAGTTTACTTGCTAAAGCTCCGTAGCTATTTTGCTGATTAGCATATGGCATCCCTCGGCCACTGATTTTCTGAAAGGCCAGCCTGTCAGCACTGAATATCTTGCTTCGCCACCGACGAGTAACTGTGTTTTGCGGCGACCCATTCAAACTGCGAACCGATGAGGTCGGTCTTTTTCCTTTGGAAAACTGTGAACTCAATGGCTTCTCATCGTGTTTGACAAGTCCTGGATTTCTCAAAACGCAATCAGGGCAGGCCAGTCCAAGAAACTGGGCTCAATCCATCGACGGTCCAGCCGTGCTCTTCAGATGGCCGGACCCACCATGCAACTTCTTCTTGATTGATGTTTAATATTTATATGTTTCCTACTGAGGCGTTCTGCTAGGTCATGCACATAGACCTCATGTCGGCTAACAACGCCGGACGCAATGGTTTAGGCTACTTGTCAAAGAAAGAAAATGTGACCCATGGATGCAATGGTATTCTGACACAAGAATATTCCATGCATGTCTCTCTCTCTAATAGCCCACATCGTCCATTAATCCTTCCACCATCCCTAAGAGCTGTTTTAGAATAAAAGAACAAATCAGGCTGAATCAGAAAGAAAGAGGAGAGAGGGAGAGATAGAGAGAGAGAGAGAGAGAGAGAGAGAGAGAGAGAGAAAGGGTGGTGACAGTTGCTCATGAAGAGGCCATGAGTGGAGAGCATTCAGCTGAGTTCAGGGTAGATTGAGTTTAGTGCCCGATTAAGGCTACCCAACATACATACCCAAGAGTAAGGGGACATTGTAGTAATTTTCAAAAGGTATGTCCTTTATTTTTTTTTTTTTTGACTTCTTCCCAATGTTTTTTTTCGGTGTGAATTGGGACTATTTTCAATTTTTTTTGCATTAGTATGACACATATATAACTGGGTTTAGAGTTCAGGTGGACATGGGACAACACGAACATATTTGTATTAAAGTAACAGCCATAATGAAAGGAGAGTATCCGGTCCAAGAAAAGGTATTACAGAAAAGACATATCTTCAAAGAAGAGGATATATATATATATATATATGTGAAAGAGTTAAAAAATGAAAGAGTTAAAAAGTCTAAAATAAACATCATTTTATTAAAAAATTTAAAAGTACCCCAACCCCATCTTTTTTTCTCTGTATATAATAAAAAAGAAACATTTTAAAAGTGTAGAAAAAAGGTTATGAAAAGGTCAAAAAAGTCTAAAATAAACATTTCTTTATTAAAAAAATTGAACATATGAAAACCCCATCTTTTTTCCACTGCATACTTGTGAGTTCGGATGTGCATGCAACTCAATCTCATATCGGGGCTTCGGGTCTGCAGGCGGTGGAGAGAAGAAACTGCACTTTGGCCACCATCATTGTCACGGGATATCGCTTGTTGATTCCTCAATCAATGCGATGCTGTGGATGAGATAAAACTTTAAAAAATCTGGAATTGGTTCTCGAACTGATGGACTACATTTGCTTATCCATCTATAGGAACAAGTTTTCTCAGACATCTTCGACTTAATTTCTTTCTTAAGTGGGCATCTGATATACTTTTGATGACGTATGTGGAGGGCTACATATCTATATGATCCAATATATTGCATGCCTAAGGTCTGATTTGTATAGGTTAAAAGTGAAAACTGCAAGGACCGCACCTTCTTAGGCATGAAGTAACATAAAGCACCCATCTAAATATATATGTTTTCTCTTCTTTTCTGTTTTTTCACTTTCAGGTTTTCAATCTTTTTCATTGGAGGAAAGAGATCCAGGGAAATTGTGTATAGTCACTTATGCTCGGTTAGACTTCTGCTAAGCATCCCCCATTTTGCCTACCTATTTAGGGGTTGTTCTTATTATGAAAACTGTACGAGTGTCCCTGCTGCCGAATGACTCCTTAACAGTAGTGGAGCCTCATTGCAGGTTTTGTAAGCAATTTCCTGTACCATTCATTGATACTTCTTTTTTTTAATTTTTTTTTATATACCTTAAAGTTGAAAGTTAAAATAATACTACCCCCCAGTCAGAAATTTGGCTTTTCCACTACCCCTTTAGGGTTCTATTTGTCTTCAGCTTGATCTCTAGCTGAAAACCATTTTGGTGATTTTTGGACTCTGCTTAGTTTGAAGGTGTGAAAAATAGACTCTCCATCCAACATGCACCAAACTCCACAAGTTAGTGATGTACTCCATATTTTGGTGATTGATTATAACCTTGCTTAGCTTACCTTGCAATCATGTTGAGAAGTCATCATGTTATAAGTTTAAAATATATAGTTTTCCAGTACCTAACAGAAATTCTTGTATAATAATGTAATTGCGCTGCAAGAACTTCCAGCAGCCACTGCTTGTGAAATCAAATAGATTTTTTGCGTTCGGAAACTGTCGAGGGAGCCCCTCGTTCTATTCATGAGACATCCAATAGGTAATTAAATATGCAAATGACAGTAATTAATCCACTTTCTATGTCATAACTTATAGACACCAAGATTGGAACATTTTTCCAAGGGACTTGCGGTCGCTGGTGACATTAGCTAGTGATGTAACAAGTTCTTCCGTCATTTACCGGGGATTGCATGCAACTTTTTGTGTTTTCTGCACCCTTCTCCACAATCCAAGCAATTTTTAGTAATAGCATTTGAATATTCTTGTGTTGAAGAATTCCAATCACCATTTGATCAATAAGAGAGATATCTTAACGTATTCCTTTGGTAACAACAATAAGCGGTAAACATGCTGTAAAAAGGGAAGTATTGAAGCGAAGTGTGGGTTCCTGTGCACCATTGCCCCACATCAGTATTGTTGCGACGATGCTGGACCTAGTTGCTGTCACATCATAGTCCCCACATCAAACCCAGGTCAGTGATTCACGTGCCCTTCAGCCAAAAAGTCTTTGCTCCACCACTAAAGAAGGGGCTGAGATCACAATTTGGCGGGCTAGCGTGAAATTATTCATGTCATGAGGAATCAATTTTTTGAAAGATCATAGTAATTTTGCTTTGCTGGGCTATCCTACATCCTTTGATGGGATATTCATATGATCCATCTATTGTACAAGGTTGACTGGAAAATAAACGAATGTCATCATACTTTAAACATGTTTAAGGGTAATTAAAATGGGTGATTAACAATGAATTGGCGCGATCATTTCTAAATATTCAAGTGATTCAAAGATGAACCTCCACGGCTGGATGGTTATTTGTTTGTTTGGTGTCAATAAAAGACATCGCAAAATATGCATTTGCAACGATCAATTGCTTGACCATGGTTTTCAATTATGGAATCCAACTTTTATGGCAGTTTTTAACAATACAAAATAACCATCCGAGCACAGAAATAGCTGCCTAATTTCAACACACAGACACACACACTCATATATATGTATATATATTCCCATTAGCAACTCCCTAGACAACTGCACTTGAGGCTCTTAATTCTGTTGAACAAATTTGGCCACCTAGTCATTGTTCAATCTCATAAGACAATACTTGAAACTGTAGGAAACTTAATTTGAAGAAAGAAACAATATTGTTAAAGCGGTATCGTATCACTTATCGATCAGGCTAACCTATATATGTATGGTAACATATTGTAAATTTATTTTTGTAATGCATTCACAATTAAAAAAGAAAAAATAGCAATAAATTCTGATAAAACCAAGAAAAATGTTTCCTATATAAAACAACTCATCACAATGTTACACACATAATAAAAATTCACAAATCTTCATCTACAGACATAATAATGGTAAGACATGATAACCATGATAAAATTTGAGGTCTTAAAGACTTTTACAATAAACGTTTTACTGCTTTTACATCATATTATCAAACATTTATAATGTGCAACCTATCTATTCACCTTCTTCATCTTCATTATAATATTCAGACTCATTTTGCTTCATTGTTTTCATCCCCTTCAAGTGGAATGTCCTCACCAGCATATGCAGGCTCACCTTCTTCAATGTTCAAATTTAGTAGGCCACAATGAGGCCTCCATCCTTTCACATCAAATTCCTCAGATGATCACTGCTGCTCAGAGCATCATTGTCAAAATTCAAAAGAAATTGCAAATTCTAAAGAATGGCTACTAATGGTGCTAGAGTCACTCTCAAAAGCATGTTCCTTTCTTCCAGCAGCCACAATTCACTTCAAGCCTTCCAAGATAGTCAAACTAATTGAAATATTCATCTCCAAAATATTTTTATTGCATGACGAATGACAAATACAAGTGCCATGTGGTGAAACATGAAGAGGTAATCTGATGGTCTCCAGTGGCAGAGTTACATTGTAGCTGGTGTGGGCAATTACCCACACAAGCCTACAAATTTTGCCTTATTTACATATGTAAACATAATTGACTTTTATTGTTTTTTTTTTTTTTCTTTTACATATGAGTGACCCTTCAAGTTTAAAACTAAACAGAGTGCCCCTCAATCAGAAATTTCTAGCTCTGCCACTGGTGGTGTCACTAGATAAAGTTTCATATATATATATATATATATATATATATATATATATATATATATATATATATATATATATATATATATATATATATATATATATATAAACATTATGCTACATATAAAATAGGTTTTTAAAGATTGACATGTGACCCTTGGAATCCAGCCGTGTAACTAAATCAAAAATATTTTACTTGCATAATAAGTTCTAGAGTCTTTGGGGTATTTTGTAAACCAACTTAAATTATTTCTTTCTTTTCCTTTGTGTAGTCGAAACAAACATAGTTTGAACAATTCTTTTTCTTTCTATTCAAACAAGCTTTTATAACAATTTGTTTCATTCTATTTTCTTTCCTCTACTTTTCTTCCAAAATCCTTTCTTTCCCTTTCCATTCTTTTCCTTTTATCCTACTTTCTCTCCATCCAAACAGGTGCGCTATAATAGGTCAACGAAAAATTTATTTAACAATTGGGATTGTGTTTCCTGAAGCCTCTCTAAGAGCCAGCACGTTTGAAATGACTTTATATAAGAAGTTACATGGGGAAATAGGTTGCTACTGGTGTACACTTGTAGCTCCTTCTATCTTGAGAATCAGAACAATCACAGTGTTGTTAAACTTCTTCACCATTCATCTTATTCCCAAGAAAACTTCAACCATCTTGATCATGTAATGACTGGTTACTCCTCGGTATTGTTGAAAAAGGGACCTGAAGGATCCATTACGTCCCGAAGAGCTCTCCACTTTCAAACTAAAGTTGCATACTTCAGTTCTTTTGTTAAAACTGATCTTAGGATTTGTTGGACTCATCTCTCTTTTCCACTCGCCAGCACAGACTACTATTTAAAATAAGAACAAAACATGTAATAGCCATCTCTCTCTCTCTCTCTCTCTCTCTCTCTCTCTCTTCATGCAAGAAAAGTCAAAGGTCATGGAGCTCTTACTTTGTTTCTTTCTTCCACCACACTTTCACTTTCAGTGGTAGACAAGTAAAAAAAGAGAGGAACGACCCTGTTGAATAGAAACCATTAATTTACATGATATGACATCATTGATATTAAAGTTCCTGTCTTGGTGGGAAAGACGCAGACTTAGAGGTGGAATAGAAAGGCTCGAATCAAAATACTTATGTGAAGTTGGTAGATTGTGCTTCCCATGGCAATATGGTGGCTATCGAAGACATGAATTATGAATACCATGGCAACAAGAAAAATCCAAATCTGTTACATCAGAAGCAATTGACAGTCTAATTATATGCTCTTCAAGCAGAAGAACAAGTTTCCACAACTTTTCGACCTTTTTTATGAAGGAAGTCTCTCATGTATATCACCGACTTCAACACAAATCAGCATCACCACAAAAGCCTATAGAAAACACATATGCTAATGAAACCACATCTGAAAGACACCCTGCCAAGATCGTCCAGCTTCCCTTCCCTATTTTAAAGCTATTCACAGTACCTACAGCACGGTCCTCATGAATCTTCATGGTTGCCGATCGTCGCTAGCTGATGCCGGAAGGAATTCCATCTTTCTGTTTGCTCTCCCTCTCTCTAGACATGCATAAGAACTCAAAACGCGTGGAGCTGTCACTTTGTTTCTTTCTTCCACCACACTTCACTTTTAGTGGTGGAGAATTCAGAAAAGAGGGGAACCACCCTGTTGAATAGAAACAAATAATTTACACTGATAAGACTTTTCTCAATATTTTTTGTTATAAAAGAGATAGCACTGTCATTGAAAATTTTATATATATATATATATATATATATATATATATAATGTGTGTGTGTGTATAACTAATAATTTATTATGAAAATACATATCACTTTTTTCTCTTTATTTTTCTCCTAACTATCTATCAAGTTAGATCGGACAATCGTGATTAGATGGCTGAATAACTTTAAAAAGTCAGTTCACCATTCAATATATATATATATATATATATACAGCCATCTATATATATATATATACACACACACACACACACACACCCTACTTGGATCACAAACAAAATCCAACAGACCTCTTACATTATATATACACACACACACACTACTTCGATCACAAACAAAAACCAACAGACCTCTTATATTTGTGTTAAAAAGTGTTCTGAACAAAATATGAATCTCCTAATGTCTTGATTATAAACACTAATTTAATCTAAACAATGTTTATGTTCAAATTACTTTTATAAGAAAAAGTATTTTTCTAATATTAAAATTTTGATGTTATAAGTGCCATTCCTTTTTTAATTATTATGTTATATTAATAAAATAAAAAATAACTAACTTAATGTATGTTTATCCCCAAATATATTTTAAGATAGTGCTAAATTATAAAGAAAAGGACGCCCAGCTTCTGTCCCTTATCTGAGTGGTATGTTATTTATATATACATATATATGCACATGCACACACACAAGAGAGAGAGAGAGAGAGAGAGAGAGAGAGAGAGAGAGAGAGAGTTTGTATTAAGTGAAACTAAAAACATCCAGAGTAATGGAAGTCACAGTACAACTTAAAAAAAAGGACGAACCAAAAGAAAATAGAAGCAGCAGAGAAGAAGAGAGGAACCAATCTGACAGCGAGAAATCCCTCAGGATAGCTAAAAGCTCCATTCTTAGGGTTTGCAATAAGTGGTGGAAAACGAAACGAGCTTTAGGAAAGAACACTTAATTGGGAATGATCCAAATCTTCCACCAGAAAATACAAACCATGTATGCCAACTTCAAATACATGGATCTACAACTTTAGTTTAAAGGAATTAGACATTTTCCTCTTGTTGACAAATCTAGCACAGCTCTATGTTACAGAAATTTCCTAATAGCCATCCGTTAGCAAACTAACCAAAATATCTTGATTGCCATGTTATTTTCTCCAGAAACCCCAAAGGAGGATTTGTTGATGGATACGAAGGAGATACATGGGCTATACTACATCAACTAAATCGAACACAAACAAGGCCACCACCAACAACAATCAAATTCTCTCGGGCCAACTAAATTAAAGACAAGCAAGGCCAGGAGAAAGACAAAGAATGTATCGTTTCTTTGCTGTCCTTAATTTGTACTTTGGTGTTTTCTTGTCATCTATTTTACATTTTTTTTTCATTTTACATGCGAAAATTGGTTTGAATCAACCTATTTGAATTGTACCAGTTTGTTCTCGGCCCAATATTTCATGATTTTATCATCCAGATAGCACTAGCTTTGATAGTCATACATGAAAAGACCTCAACACTTAGTCCATTTCTTGTGAAGTTACATCATGTTTTGCATGTCTCCATTTATTTTGTAGCTCTAAAACAATTATTGACGTCGACTTTTCTCTATATGCCACAGCTTTCTTAAACTCCAAATCTGTTAACCCCAAAAGGTCGCTGCTCTTCCATATCAAGCTGTAGCTGGATGTCCCCAACACGGGTTTTCTGTGAGTTCTCAAATGCAACTACCTAGCAGCGTCTTCTAGTTGATTGTCACCTCAAATCCATCAAAAGATGCATTTGCAATGATCAGTTGCTTTACCCCATTTCGATACACACACACACACACACAGACACACACACGCACACACACACACACACACACATATATATATATATTCCACACACCTTAATTAGGTCGTCATGCCACACACCTTAATTAGGTCAATGATGCATCACTCAGATGCTTTGAGGCGTTCTTCTAGGTGATGCACAGAGACCTCATGCAGGTGTGCACCTCTAACAACACTGGTTTAGGCTACTTGTCAAAGAAAGAAAAATCTGGCAGAAGAAGATTCCATGCATGACTCTTTCGCAGTCCTCATCTTCCGTTAATCTTTCTACCTTAAGAGCTGTTTCAGAATAAAAAACCAAATCAGGCCAAATCAGAGAGAGTGAGAGAGAGAGAGAAAGAGGGTGATGACAGTTGCTCATGATGAGAGCAATGAGTGGAGAGTGTTCAGCTGAGTTCAGGTGGACATGGGCCAACACGAACAGATTTGCATTAATAACACAGTTGTAGCGAAAAAGAGTGTCCGGTCCAAGAAGGTACTCTATATAGAGAAGATATATCTTGTAAGAAAAAGATGACTAAGAAGATTGATTATATACATATATATATATATATATATATATCCTGTAGAAACGGGTTGTCAAAACAGGTTATATGTAAAAAAATTGTGTATATGGGTACATAATGACCAAAGTATCCCTGTTTATAGTAGAAAAGGAACATTTTAAAGGGTAAAAAAAGGTTATGAAAAAATTAAAAAGTGTAAAATAGACATAGTACGTCACTAAAAAATTCAGAAATAACCCAATCTTCATCTTTTTTCCTATGATACTGTATACTTGTGGATCCACAGAAGTGTGCAGCAACTCGATCTCATATCTCATATCGGGCATTGATCAGTTCCACAGATTCAAGTGGCCGAAGAAGAATAAAGAGGAGAGGGGGTTGGTGGTGGAGGAGAAACTGAACTTTAGCCACCAGCGTTGTCATGGGATGTCACTTGTCAATTTCTTCAATCGATGCGGCTTGAGTTTTCAACACAGATGGTCAAAGGCAAAGCTCTCTCTAAAGAACGTAGGTGACCTTAGACTTAATTTTTTGCTTAGGTGGGCATTTGAGATCCTTTTAATGATGTACGTGGAGGGATATATATCTATATGATCCAATATATTGCATGCCTAAGGTCCGATTTGTACAGGTGAAAAGTGAAAACTGGAAGGAAAGCACCTCTAACATCACAAATCACCCATCTAAATATGCTTTCTATATCAAAATTTTATCCCTCTATACATATCATTCTTGCAGCCAAAACAATACCAAAAGCTGAATTTTTCACTATAACTCGCGACCTTTGAAAGTTGATCAAACAAACTGATGGTCGCTAACATCATCTCTAGGAACTGATTGCCTTCTAACCAACACTTTCGGCTCAAACCGGCTGGTTGCTGTAATGCCCACGTTTTTCTTTTTCTTTTTCTTTATTATCACAAAATTTTAATAAGAGTATAGGCTATAATTGGTAGATTCAATAACTGATAAAAATAGTTGAAACTGTCAACTATATCATAAAGGGGGCAGTCATGGAAAGAAATGAGTGGGTTACCTACCAAATATATACCTAGGTAGAAGTGGTAACTGAAAATATTAAACGAAACTAAAAGATGATTGAGTGCAGCCGAGAAGCCTTCCTGAGAAAAATCATTTGGGGGTGTTGCTTGCCATGTATTGGCCTTATTTAACCCCATACCTCAGGTTCCCATTTGTTGCAGCCATAGGGGGAAGGGTTCCAGCGTTTAGAAATTAGGAAAAAGTGAGAGCTAACCCTTGTTTTCCTGCACCTTGGGGTGAAGATCAAGAGCAAAGAGGCACTGGTCCACGTGACTGTTATCCGCTGCTTGGAGGATCAAGAACGCCAAGGAGCTAGGGTGCTGACAGTAAAAAATCTGGGGCTGTACAGTTAGAGAGACCCTTGTAAGTGTTATATAGTTTATTTTATAAATAATCTATATAGGTAGGTATATATATATATATATAAAGCAAGGAGAATTCTACTTGGCGGGGCTGAAATTATACATGTAAATGCATGTTTTGCAAGGAAATCATGCTACACTGCCTTGGAATGGCAGTCCTCTTGGCGGACTGAATTGATTGCAGCATAGAGCAATAAGGTATGGGAATACTCAGCTATGAGTGCAAAATGTAGCCCTTGTACCTTTGTTGTTTGTAAATATATATATATATATATATATATATATATATATATATATGCTTGTTATAGTAGTGAATCTATGTATTTACGTGCTTAGATATGAATAGATGTGTGAAGTGTTATATTCTGCAAATGATACACAACACTCTTAGTCTTAGACATCTCTGATTGCCTAAAAATAAATATATATATGCATGTATGAGGTGTAATTACCTGTTTGCGGAAAAATAAATGGGTATTTTTAGGGTAATACATGAGCTGTTTGTGAAAGAATATATATATAATGTGGTACTATTTTCATAATATAGCTATATGTAGCACACTGTGACACCCTTGTGCTGGAATTGTCTGTAACACGTGTTTCTAGTTCCATGAAGGTCTAAGTATGCTGAATTGATGGTATGTGCACATGAAAGTGATTGGAACCAGTTTGAACTGCTGAGGACCTTGAGGAACTTGGAATGATTCTAGGCAACTCAATAAGTGGTAAACTCTCTTTTAGCTTATCAATAGGTCTAACACATTCAGATCTGGATGCTGACCTTAGATAACTTGAAATGTTTGAGGCAGTAAAAGAGGGACCACAATGAGAGTATAAAAAATTTCTTTCGTCAAAAATAACATGTCTAGATATGATGACACAATTAGAGATTAGATTGTAACAAACACAGCCTTTATGACAGCTCCCATACCCAATGAAGATGCAGGTTTGAGCTTTGGGTTCTAGTTTTGAAGCATGTCTAGGCCCATTTACTGGATAGAAGGTACAACCAAAGGTCCTTAGATGACTATATTTGGGAACTTCATGCAAGAGCTTCTCATACGGCGTCATTTGCAAGTCTGCAATAGGCAACCTGTTAATAAGATGAACAGCAGTTTTAAAAGCATCAAACCAAAATTTTTGTGGCATATTGGCATGAATAATCATGGTGAGTCCCATTTCCACTAGATGCCTATGCTTCCTTTCTACTATCTCGTTCTACTGGGATGTGTAAGGGCATGTTATCCATCGACGAATACCTTGATTTTCCAGAAATGTGATAAATTCTTTGCTCATGAATTCTCCTCCTCCATCTGAATGGAAAATTTTCATTTTTGCTTCAAGTTGATGCTCTACTATGCTTAAAAAGGTTTTAAAACATGGAAGCGTATCACTTTTCTTTGACAAGGGAAAGATCCAAGAGAAGTGAGAGTAGTCATCAACCATTAAGAAATAATACATGTACCCTTCTCGTGAAGCAAATGGTGCTGGTCCCCAAATATCAACATGTAACACTTCAAGAGGTTTGGTCGCATGAAACTCTGCTTTAGGAAAATGAATTTTATGTATTTTTCCAAGCACACATGAAGAACAAAAATCTAATTTATGTCTTTCATCAACAGAAATTAAACCAGCAACTTTCAACGAGTTTGACAACCTGAGTCATCTGGGATGAAGAAAGCTATCCAAGTCATCGCTCTTGAGTAATTAACATATCACATAATTCAGACCATGAAGGCATTCATATTCAGAATTCAGGCCATTCAAGGTATAGAGAACAACATCAATATCTGAGACAAAGTGCTGCACTCTGCTAAGAGAATCATGTAAGAAACTAATATGTGGAAGGTATTCAGTCATAGACATTCCTCCCTTTTTTATGTTTTGTAATTCTCTTTTCAACTGAATAATACGAAGATTATTTTGTGAGGCATACTGTTTTTCAAGGATGCACCAAGCATCTATAACTGTGCCAACATGAACCTGTTGTGACATGACTGGCTGAGTCACAGTGACTTTGATCCAACTTAGTGCAAGTTGGTCTTCACGATACCATAAATCATGTGTAACTGATCGGCCTGATACCAAGTTAAAAGAAAAGATGAACACACAGGTGTAACGTGGTTTGGCTAAAATCGGCCTACATCCACACAAACACTCTCTCTTCTATTCAATAACCACACAGAGAGAGTATAGATCTTTATAATCACTTTATACAATTTAGATTCTTGATTTTAGGATCTTGATTTACAGGACAGATTTGGGCAGAATTATAGGAGAAGATAGGGGAAATGATTTCTTTCTCATTTAGAGAAGATTGGTCAGTTTTGGATAGCTCTTGAGTATTGGAAACTGTACCCTGTCCTTTGTAACTGATCCTGATCGTATCTGTTCCATAGATCTTATCATTGTTAACAAATCAAGCACAGCTCTATGTTACAGAAATTTCTGAATATTTTCTCCAACTAGAAGGTCATTCTGCTGGACCAGAAATCCCGGAAGAGGCTTGGTCATGGTTATGAGAGAGATGAGCTCTATTTACTACAATAACTTGAACACAAACAAGGCACTTCCAGCTGACAAGAAGAATGAAGAATCACTCCTATGGCACTATAGGTTGGGACATTTGTGTGATCTAATTCTCAAAACTGTGTTTCTTTTATTTTATTTTCAGATACTTTCTCCTGTTAAAAGATGACAAATCATGGATGAGTTGGGTGTTCTTTCTCAAGAAAAAAGGATGAAGTCTTTTTTATTAGCAGGCATTGTATGGCCACTAGCAATATCTTATATTAACAAAAGTCACGCACTGGGTGAATTTTATCCAATCTTAAGACTGTGAAAGGTTCCAGATTGCGTTGAGAAGGAGTTGGTTTCACATGAAAGACCCACAAATATTATTAACCGACAAATTTTTAGTGGTGGCAAACCCTCTGCTAGGTTAAGAGAATCAAAACTTAGCTGGAACAATCTTGACATCAGGGCTGGGTCTTGTTCTCTCTATATGTTTGAAGTCAAACTCTTGTCCTCAGAAGAGGGGTCGACCTTTTGGTTGTTGTTAGCTCATAGCCATCTAGACAACCTTTGTCTTTCTCACTCCTCTTTTTTGCTTCTATTGTCATTTCTTTGCTGTTCTTAATTTGTAATTTGGTGTTTTCTTGTCATCTATTTTATAATTTTTTTTCATTTTATCTGTGAAAATTGATTCGGATCAACCTATTTGAATTGTACCAGTTTGTTATCGGCCCGATATTTGATCAAATTATAATTGGCATGCAGAGTTCTATATTTTATTAAATAATTTTATTCCTAGTCCCATGAGTTCTTTTCGGCGATTGCCTGGGCCTCCCTTTTTACACCCCTACGCATGTCCAATGATATTGGATCGTGTAGGTTGGTGCAAGGTTGGAGTATTTTTTATTTTTTTATAAAGAAGTGTATATTTTGGAATATTTACTTTTTCATAAACCCTTTTTGTCCTTCTAAAAGACTTTTTTTTTTACTTAGACATGTTATCTTGGTTATTAAGCACCCATATGCATAAATTTTCATGCATAAGACCATATAAGACACTAATTTTAGATCCGGCTTTCCATAATGCCCATGCCCATGTGAGTAGAGTCAAATGTCCTTCAACTGGCATACATAGTGCTTCCAAGTTACATCCTTGCACTAGCATAGCACATTGCTCTCGATCAGACCAGGTCGACTGGAAACTGAAAGCATGTCATCGTTGTTTAAGAAAAGTCATCCCTGGGATTCAAAGAAAAGTCAGCCGAATTTTTCTCCTTTAACTGGCCCTTGCATCCAATTAAGACGAACCGATACAATTAATTTCTGGTAACTAAAACTTACAAGTACAACATATGTTCATATATATATATATATATATATGTATATATATATGTATATATATATATGTATACATATATATAATGGAATTGAAATCAGCTATTTTTTTGTTTTGTGTGGATAAAGACCATCACAGTGCATTTGCATTGATCAGTTGTTTGAGCATGGTCTTTTGAAAGCAGTTTTAAATTATACTGCAGAAGTGGCTGCCTGAAATGTGTGAAGTTATTAACATGAACATAACTAAAGTTTGTGTGGCACCATCCATCATGTAGCTCCACCACGGAACTTACGATCACACAAGATGATTCAGTTGGATTTGAATGTACCTGCAATTGTGGGTGACCTTATACATAATAGGCTCTGGCACTAGGGAAGATCTCTATATTTTAATTTTAATTGGTTCTCTCTTAAAGCAAAATACAAGGTCGGCCGAATGCTATTGGGTCCAGCTATCATTAATTACAAAATAAGCACTTTATTAATTTGTAAGTCATTTGACCCAAATAATGCCAATGTTTAATTGATACCATATTTTTTTCGTTTAAGTTTTAGAAAAAGAATTATATCAATTAATTATCAGACATTTCATGATTTTGTCATCAAGCTACCTCCAGCTTTCATAGTCATAGCACCAACTTCATCCACATTTTCTTTTCCCCGGCCCTGCAAATATCATCATCAAAAAAATTTTCATAAAATTTTAGATCAAACTGATAGATATAAATTTCAAAAAAATAACAAAATATATTATTTTGCAAACATGTACTAAGGTTATTATAATGTACTGCTGAAGTTGAAAAAAACAAAATCATTATCAATAGAATGTTGATAAAAAAAAAATATAAAGACAAAGAAAAGAGTGCGTGGGCACCCGATCGTCAGGAAGGGGATGTTCAAGTAATATTGACAAAGTTAATCTTTGATGTAGATTCATTACTTATTCTTCCTACTAAAATGATGGCAGCCTAACTCCCAGCAGAGTTTGCATCGAAAGTGACAAAGAAAATTGTGATGTTGTACTTATGTCCGGATGGTTTGAGAGATTGGTTCGATCCTCCTTCGTACTTTAAGTTGTGTTTGATAGTTCGTTGTAGCATTAAAAGGTAAGCTTTAAAAGATCCTCAGCTTAAACAAACCAAAGATTTATGTAGCATGGATCTTAAATCCACGTATATTAAAAATGATAGATTTAAGGTGGGACGGAGGGGAGTTTCGACCTGATCTGGTCCCTGGTGAGACAAATATAACCACAACAATAAAGACAAGCTATTGGCAATGCCTTTTGTCATTGCAAATAAGTTTATTGCCAACTCGCAAAAGACCAATACTAGTCCTTTCCCTTTGCAGTGTTGCCAAAAACGTTTCGCTAGCCTCAGATCACCTGCCACCATTTTAGAAGTGCATCGACTGGTCATTCCCAGCATTTATCCAATGACGTGCCCGTGTTGAGAAAACTTGACAAATCAATGTAAATTTGAAAATTTACATGGATAACGACAGATTCAGATTAGACATCTCTATCAAGTCTGAATGAAGAATACATTTATAAAATAAAGAATCGTTAAAATTTACTTGTTTCCACCATTCCTCCCATTCTACTTCAAACTTCCCAGCCATGGAAAAATGATGTATTTGATGTAATCCAAGCATGGGTTTCCTTCAACAATATTGGGCGGGCAGTAAGCTTCTTGATTTCCACTTCAACTTCTGCCAACAAGATCCAAGATCAAAGAATAGATCACTTTTCAGCACAAAGAAACTAACCAGCCTCAATCGATAGGACAAGCTTCTACAAGAGGAAGAAACTAATCTAGCATGCACCTTAGAAAGGACAAGCTTCTGTGAATCAATCATGCCCATCGAGTCTAGATCTTGAATAACTCTCCGCTCCTTGCTGACATCCACATCTGCAGTGCCTGATAGGACCATAACTAGTTCAGATCTGATGAGATGACTCAGATGTTCTCTAGAAGAGAAATTAACTCATGATCCACTAAGTCAAAACCAGCTTCATGCCACCAAGGGACAAAATGCAAGTTCCGACTAAAATTGACTTGATACTGATGAAACTACAAAGAAAAGGAGGAAATTCGGAAATTCAAAAAACTGTACAGTCTTAAGGTATTAGAAGCAAAGTAGTTTACAAACCAAATCATGAGAATATATTTGTTACATTAAAGAGTGGCAGCTCTTTGCAAATGCACCATGTCTCAAACAGCAACTATGTGTTTCAACAACTATACTTAGTAAGTAGATTACACCTGTGACATGTAACTTGTTTCCAATAGCTATAGGTGTGCCATCAGTCTTAAGAATTATATTTATAATTTCACCAATACATTCTATTTGTTGAGTGCCTTGGCCACCTGTAACCACATTCTAGAAATAAAATCAGCATTAATAGAAGATATACCAAGATAAGATCGAGAGAAAGGATTAAGTAGACCAAGTAAGGTTACTAAAAATAGCAAGAAGGTAATAGACAGTATAAAGGCTATAAGCCCAAAAGATCTTGGACGCTCCATGAGCAGCAATTAGGGCACGGACATCGGCAAAGAGGAATTCTTACATCCATACCAGTGCTACATAGTAATGAGACTGAATAATCATCTTACCCATGTGTTGCAGGAGGAAGGCCCTTAAGTTGTTCAGTATAAGGTGGCATATCAAAAGTACAAAGTCATAAAATTCTTAATAAATAAGTAGATTGTATTGATTTCCAAATAAATATATTCATGCATACAAAGTATGTGGAATGGATCAAAGAAAGTAGGTCGTACAAAAGCTTTGAATGCTGGACGATGTGCAGCCATCTCATATAAGCAATTTGCAAACCATATCCAAAACTTATACTAAAAAAATTAGTACAATTTTCATACAAAAATATTGGCCATCATGGAAAAAATGAGAGAGAGAAGAGACCAAATATCAGATTTGAAACCATATTGAATGGCTGAATATAGATGTTAGAGAGAGTTATAAGATTACATAGGTTAGCCACAATCTACTTCACCCATTTTCAAAGACCAGAGAATTTAATCAACAAAAGAATATCCAAAACAAAACGAGCAGAAGCTATGGTAAAAATGCATGCTTGAAATGTAGAATGCTTTGTAGCTGCACCTACTAAAAACACTCGATATTCTCTTTGACTTAGCTATTACTTACAAGACACACTTACAGGACTCGTGTGTAAAAAAAGTGTAGCAAATACCACCAAACTACCTTATAGGTATCCGCACTGCCCTTTCAAGATAATCTAAGATGCCTTCTATTGTTCCTTGAACACCACCTTTAAAGTCAAACAAAATAAAACATCAACCTCGTATTTGAAAAGATTAACATGGCATTATTATAAGACTTTTCAGTTTCACACAAAAAAACCTCAAAATATCAAATGTAGTCAGACTAGGAGAAAAGATAATGAAAGATATACAAAAGTGTCATTTCTAAGATTCTAACTTTTAGATCCACAAGAGGGGGAGGGAGAGAGTTGAACGTGCAATAACCAGAAACACACAATTATGACCAAATAAAACCCTTATAGGTGACAAAAGTCTAGAACTTTTGTTCGTACGATAAACAATTCATTTCTACATGTTGGACTTTTTTCATGGCTGGACCTTAGCCTGTGTACATTCAGTTGGTGCAAAAGAAAGCAGTCTGTTGCCCAGATCATACTTGACAGCATGTTTTGCTGCGCAATATTCCCAAAGATGGGCATCTCTCCATCTTTAATGGCTAAGCAGTGATTCCACTTCTAAACATTCCAAAGATATTTGAAGGTGGCAGCTTCCAGTCTGCATTAGTGAAATGAAAGGTCATCTCCAGCAACCTTCATATGATCAGCATTGTCCTCTACATGGTAACACAGCAAATCTTGCTCAGGAGGATAGAAGTGTTCACGGTTTATGACATTAGCCACTGCATTTGCCGCTTGACCATACACATCTTTGGCAAGAAAAGTCAGGCTGGTACCTGAGTCTATGATGATCGATCTAAATCTCCCAACAATGCAGTCGTCTGTGCACCACCAAATTGTATGTTGAGTCTGCTGTTCCCGACACTTATGTCTGCAGGATGAGCACATAAAAGCTGCCTTCACCACCATCTGATGCCATCGGCGTCTCTTGAACCTCTTCTGTGCCTGAAAATCTGTGTCCTCGCTGAATTTGAGCTGTCCCGGGAATTGTTTCATTGCTATATGGAGGAAGACAGTAAGCAAATTTGTCATCAATGGAAGAGCCAATCTGTTTAACAAGAGAGAGAGGACCATGGCCAAGGCCAACAAGGCCAGGAACTTTACGCAGGGCAGACTCAGGATTATCTTCATGATGAACACAACCAAAGACAATTCCTTCATGCTTGATGGTGCGGCACCATTGTCAAACAGGAGCGTCTCGGAGGCTAGGACCCCTTCTACTTCGGAATTGTCTCCATAGGAATATCTGAACCAGCAAAGTGGGTCTCTGGTGCAACGATGGTTCCGTCAATTCCATGCAAAAGCGGGTGGAGCATCTCTGGTTCTTGTAGGTGGACGATGAAGTGGATCAAACATTGGTGTTTTGACGGGCAGTTGTCACAATGGCAGCATGTTGCCCATTTGAGGTTGCTACCAGTGTCTATAATGGCCAGTACAGGCTGGATGGGTACCTAGCGAGAGCTTCACGAGAAACTCACCGGGACCAGCCATCACGGGGCTGGAGATCACGCTGGAGGTATTGGTAAACCGTGAAGCAATGCTGGGGAGCACAACATGGAGCGCAGATTCGCCTGCTCAGCTCGTTGAGCTAGAGTGGATGAAGGGTCATAGAGAGGTGACAGGGATGAGTCCGATGAATGAGGTCTATAGAGAAGCCGAGAGGTTTGGAAGCAAGATTGTGGTAGGGTTAGGCAGTATTGCAAGTAAGAGCAGCTGCAGGAGGAGGCTGAATGCTAAGGGGAGAAGAACCTGCCATGGTGAGGACTAAAAGGTTGCTGTACTAAGGATAAATGTGTTGATATTTATAACGAAGTCATAGTTATGGTGGCTGCTGATGAAGGGAAGGATTTGGATTTGAAAATTATGCAAAAAAAGAAAAAAAAAAAGACATGTGGCTGATCTGAGTTACATATTCCTTTGTGTAACCAGTAACCATCACAATGAGAAAAGTGGTAGCATTTCAATTGTTAAGCTTAGGAATAACAATCACAAACATTTGAAGACTTTCAAACACAAAAGGAAGGCCGCAGACACTTTAACTATTACTTAAGGTGACCGCAATAACTGTTGAATACGTTGGAAGAAGAGATTGTCCTAGTGGTGTTTGAAAATTTTTTTAGGCATCAGGGGTGGAGCCAAGGGAGGCTCGCATGGCCCTGGCCCGCCTCAATTTTTTTTTAAAAAATCTATATGTAAATTTTAGTAAATTTCACTTGTCCTATATAAAATTTTGAAAAATGATATTTTGACCTTAGTCAAAATTTAGAAACATTAATTCGGCCCTTCTCATGAAATTTTTTTGGCTCTGTCCCTGTAACACATGGTAGTCCCTGCTCCAAAACCTGTCCATTGACCTCCTTAAACCTGAACCTTGAAGTGATTGGAAAATCTTTCTCCCACACATCTCTCTCTATACTATATATATATACAAATGTCTTTCCACCCATGATATTATGGGCTCTCATCTGGTGATAGTTCATGGGGCAGAGGCTCATGCAGTGAGGGTTTGCAGGTATGCTATGTCCATTTTGGCCATATCATATGCCTCTTTTATATTTTTATATATATAGCAAAAAAATAAATGGGGACTCTGATTATTCAATGTTACTCTACTCGTTCATAAGGACTATTTGATTCATTATAATGAATTGACGAGAGAAAACTAAAGAAAAAAAAGTAATGGGTATTTTTGTCATCTAGTATTAGTTTATACTTTTTTTTCTTCATCTTTCTCTCAACCGTTAAGTGGGTGAATGTGAATATGGCCAGAATATATATATATATATATATATATATAATCAGTAATTGGCTGGCGTTACATGGCTACTAACAATATTTTATGTTATCAAAGTCTTGCATTGAGTGATGTTTATCCACTCTCAAGACTGTAAAGGTTTCATGTTTGAGTTGAAGTTGGACTTGCATTTCATTCTTAAATCAAAATTCCAAACCATCAAACGCCCCCTAAAAGAGCAGTTGACCGTTTGTTTGTTCATGCCATTCTCTCGGGCCAGGCTATCTATAATAGCGTGTAGTCATCTTTTGACTCATTCTCCTGCTCTTTTTTGCTTCTATATATTATTGTTTGTGTGCTGTTTTTATATTTGGGGATTTCTTTCATCTATTTTATAATATATTTTTTTCATTTTATCTCTGAAAATTGGTTTGAATCAACCTATTTGAGTCATACCAGCTTGTTCGCCTGAATGATGAAATAACAATCGGCAAAGTTTAATATTTTATAAATAAATTTGTGCCAACCCTTTGCTAAAAAATAACATAACATATGTAGGGCTCTAATTTTAGATGAGCAGGAGGACACCCCACAATCTTAGTGAAAGCCAGAAGCTCCCTTTTCCCCTTACCCTCAAGCCCATGGCCCATCGATGCCTGCGAGTGGGGCCAAATATCATCAACTAGTATAGTGCTTCCACTCCAGTTGCAGTATAGAATCTAGCACCAAATCACTCATGCTCGGTTAGACTTCTGCTAAGCATCCACATTTCCGTCTACCTACTTAGGGGTTGTTCTTATTTTGAAAATTTTATGAGTGTCCCTGCTGTCAAACGACTCTTTAACAAGATTGGAGCCACATTGCGGATATTGTAAGCAATTTCCCTTACCAGTCATTGATACTAGTTTTTAAAACTTTTTATATACCTTAAAGTTGAAAATTAAACTAATACTGCCCCTTAGCCAGAATTTTTGGATTTGCCACTACCCCTTTAGGGTTCTACTTTTCTTCAGCTTGTTCTCTCGCTGAAAACCATTTTGGTGATTTTTGGACTCTAATTAGTTTGAAGGCATGAAGCATAGACTCTCCATCCAACATGCACCAAACTCCATAAGTTAGTGGTACTCCATATTTTGGTGATTGATTATAATTTTGCTTAGATTATCTTGCAATCAAGTTGAGGAGTTATCATGTTCTAAGTTTAAAATATATAGTTTTCCAGTACCTAAAACAAATTCTTGTGACATCAAATAGGTTCTTTTTTGTGCTCAGAAACTGTCGTGGGAGATCCTCGTTCTATTCATGGGACATCAAATAGGTAATTAAATATATAAATGACAGTAATTAATCCACTGCCATGTCATAATTTACAGACACCAAGATTGGAACATTTTATTGGGGGGTGGGGACTTATAGTGGCTGGTGACATTAGCTAGTAATGTAACAAGTTCTTGTGTCATTTACCAGGGATTGCATGCAACTTTTTGTGTTTCTGCACCCTTCTCCAAAATCCAAGCAATGCTAAGTAATAATGTTTGAATATTCTTGTGTTGAAGAATTCCAATCACAAATTGATCAAGAACAGTATCCCTTACGTTACCCACAGTAAGCATTGAACATGCTGTAAGAGGGAAAGTATTGAAGCTAAGTGTGGGTTGCTGTGCACCATTGCCTATACCAGTCAGTCAAAAGTATATTGTGATGATGCTGGACCCACTTGCTGTCACATCATAGTGCCCACGTTTGATGTGACTCACGTGCCCTCCAGCCAAAAAGTCTTTGCTCCGCCACTAAAAAACGGGTTGAGATCACAAGTTGGCGGGTTAGCATGAGCTTATTTGTGTCAAGAGAAATCAATTTTTTGATGGGATATTCATATGATCCATCTATTCTAGAAGGTTGACTGGAAAATAGAGGAATGTCATCATACTTTAAACATGTTTAACGATTAAAATGGGTGATCAACAATGGATTGGCGAGATCATTTCTGAATATTCAAGGGATTCAAATAAAAGTTGGCCTATTTTTTTCTCTTTGAACTGGACTTTGTGTAAGACCAACCTCTATGGCTGGATGGTTATTTTTTTGCTTGATGTTGATAAAAGCCATTGCAAAAGGTGCATTTGCAATGATCAATTGCTTGACCATGGTTTTCAAGGATGGAATACAACTTTTATGGCAGTTTTTAACAACACAAAATAACCATCCGAGCATAGAAACAGCTGTGATTTCAATACACACACACACACACATATATATATATATATATTCCTCTAGCATTGCTTTGTTTGATGCTTCTAGTATGCTTTCTATCTGGAAAGACCTTTGCACAATTATTTCCGATGCTGAAACAAGTACATTTTTTTTAGAATTTACTATCATAGAAACTGATTTTGTTGAATTTGAATGAACCAGCAATTGTGGGACACCTGATACAGAATAGGCTCTAGGGAAATGGAGGTAAGGCTAAGGTTTCGGCCATCATGTTGAGTGGTAGTATGAAATACCCTCTTGCTCACCTGATGCTACAGAAGATCTCTATAGAGCGTTCTTATTTTTTTAATTGGTTCAGTCTTGACACACTAAACAAGGTCGACTGAATGCTAGTCGGGTCTGGCTCATGGCGATCATTTACCAACAATTGAGCCTTCACGGCCTTTATGATTGCAGCTGGCCCACTTTGGTCGGCTTTGACTCGTGGTTGATGTTGAAAGAACAAGCCGACCTTGGCAGGACGTGATGAAGAACAAAGTCAAGCAGGCGCCAACCTTGACTTCCATGTAAATGAGTGAAGCCATTAAGAGAAAGCTTTATCTGCAATATTTCACGCTTGCTGGTCTACATATCAGATCTATGGGCAGCCAGCAGCAATCCCACTTAACTGCTTTATTCAATTATCTTCAGCATAGGAGGTTAGGAGCCCAGACAGAAGATCAACATTTTAGATAAAGGACACTAGGTATAAATTTTTCAATTTTTAAAGAATGAGAAAATTTGTTCAAAAATATTAACACAAAATAAAAAGTTTTTAAAATTTATGTAATTACCAATACTTAACGATAGAAAGTGTTGTGTCCAACAAAGGAGAGAAGCATAATTTGGTAATTTATTTAAAATATTCTCGTTAGTCTTTTTACTTTTTTCTACTTTCAATTTTGTCTTTACAATTTTTTTAATGTGAATTAAAGTTATTTTAATCATTAACCATATTGACGTACAAAAAAAATTATGCATCAGTATAGCGACACTTAACCTATACCTCCCTCTACTCCTGCTAGCAGCTCTCAAAAGGTGTTATGGGACTTATGGTCACCTTTTAAAGGTGTACTGATTTTTATGAGTCGCCTCCATCAGATGGGTAGAACCCTTGTGGCCTCCTTCCCGCAAAAAAACTACTTTAAAGAGGCCCACACACTAGTCCACATTTTTGAAAAATATGTTTGTTTGGCAGAAATTCATCATCCAAATGCCTTGGATGATGGCTAGAACAGAAAGGGAAAGGAGAAAAGTGAGTTAAGGATGGATAAAGAAAGAGAAAACATTTCGTTTCTAGGTCTTGCTTTTGTTTACAATTTCAAAAAGCGGACCAAAAAGGCATTGGATTTTCTTTACCACAGACCTTCCCTTAAAAGGATAAAGAAGGCTGGAATAACAACATATCTATTGAATCTGGACATGGTAGTACTCATTGTGGAAATATCTAGTGCCAAAGTCACTCAATGGGTAAGTCATGAATCCTTAACCTAAATCCATTTTACCAAAAGTTTCTACCATATCAATCTACCATTTTGTACAACCCAATAATTTCACAAAATGAGCCATCTATGAGGCCAATTGTATTTTTGTGTCTTTTTTCTTTGGACTTAACAGGTTGGCGCATTGTTTAATCCGTGTTTTATTTCCTATAAAATTACTTATTTCCTATAAAATTACTTGGGTGCGCCCATAAGCGCATCTCTCTCTCCCACTCGCCAGTGTGGACTACTATTTAAAATAAGAATAAAACATGTAATACCTATCTCTTTCTCTGTCTATCTCTCTCTCTATCTCTATACATGCAAGGGAACTCAAATGGCATGGAGCTGTTTCTTTGTTTCTTTCTTCCACCACATTTTCACTTTCGGTGGTAGACAAGTCAAAAAAGAGAGGAACCACCCTGTTGAATAGGAACCATTAGTTTACAGGATATGGCAGTTCTATCATCGTTGATATTACAGTTCCAGACATGGTGGCAGAGACGCAGACGTGGAGGTGGAATAAAAAGGCTCAAATCAAAATACATATTTGAAGTTGGAAGATTGTGTTCCCATGGCAATATGGTGGCTATGGAAGAACATGAATTATGACTACCATGACAACAAGAAAAATCGAAATATGTTACATCAGAGGTAATTGACCGTCTTTTTATTATGATTCAACAAGTGCTAAATATGACTATTCAAGCAGAAGAACGAGTTTCCACAACTTTTGGTCCTTTTTTATGTAGGAAGTCTGTCACATATATCATCGACTTCAACAGAGATCAGCATCACCACAAAAGCATATAGAATACTGATATGCTAATGAAACCACATCTGAAAGATGCCTTGGTTTGATCGACCAACTTCCCCATCCCTATTTTAATGCTATTCACGTTACCTACACCCCGGTCCTTATAAAAGAGATAGCAATGTCATTGTGATAAACCTGGACTCAGTTCCAGTCACATCATAGTGCCCACATGGGCACTATCAAACTCAGGTTGGTGACTCAAGCAATGTTCAGTCAAAAAATTTGGGTACTGCCTACACCAGCCGACGTATGACTCCACCAAATGCTCTAGCCCCAATCTCAATTTTCTGTACTTCCATGAATTTCTTGGTCCTGACAATCAAAATAGGGTTTGTATAAAATTTTAAAATAAAATTTGAATTCACACTGACAAATGCACATTTAAAATAAATAGCAAATTAAGTAGATTATTTGTTTGATGATTGACGGGTTAGGGCGAGCTTATCCATGTAGTGAGAAATCAATTTTCTCAAAGATCATGGCAACTTTCCTGCTTGGTGGGCCATTACAGATCCTTTGATGGGATTTTCATATGATCCGATCAGGTCGACTGAAAACTGGATTGGCCAGGTCGTTCCTGAATATTCAAGGGATTCAAATAAAAGTCAAGAAGAATGAGGAGAGAAGGGTGGTGGAGGAGGAGAAACTGAACTTTAGCCACCAGCATTGTCATGGGATGTCGCTTGTTGATGTCTTCAATCGATGCTGCTTGAGTTTTCGACACTGATGGTCAACGGCGAAGCTACCAATTGGTAACATATTTATTACATGATTAAGAAAAAACTTAGTACAATCAAATATAAGAAACTTCATTATTTTATCATCTAGCTAGTTCCACCTCCAACCATGGTTAGTGGCAGCTAGAGTTAGGAATGTTGGACTTAGGGGCACTAATTTAAAGAATCTCATACCTATAGGGTCACTGGTGCATATAAAGAAGCAAGTAGTTGAAAGCTTACGTAAGAATGAAAATAAAGAAATTTGATAGGACCATTTGGGCAACTGCCTACAGCAGCCCACGTATGACTCCACCAAAGGCTCTAGCCCCAATCTCAATTTCTGTACTTCCATGAATTTCATGGTCCTGACAATCAAAATAGGGTTCGTATAAAATTTTAAAATAAAATTTGAATTCACACTGACAAATGCACATCTAAAATAAATAGCAAATTAAGTAGATTACTTGTTTGATGATTGAATGTTATGCGGAACCTTCAACAATATATATTTATTTGGATAAAAGTGAAAATGAGTCCATTATATAGACCATTCGTTTCTAATAAATGTTTATAACAATCGGAATCAGAACCAAACCCAAAGTGAAACAACCTGCAGGCTGTCGGTAAGATAAATCAGTATATTTAAAAAAATAAGTGAAAAATAGAAAAGAAAAAATCTTAAAAGTATTTAAAGATAAATAAATAACAACATGGGGCAACTGCCACTGGATAAAACAGGTTTGCCAAACAATTCAAATTGACTTAAATTAATTCAGGGCAACTTTTATAAACACTGTTCTCAAATGCATGACATTTTAGTGGACCTCTTGCTTGTGGAGAAAACTCTTCTTTGTTATGGGTGAGCGGGAGTGAACCTGCCAGCTGCATGCATGAGGGGCAGAAGCTCTACTCATCCCCGTTACCCCAGGGTCTAGAGAAACATCAAAACCAGGGGAATTTAGGGTCACTCCCTTGAGTTTAGGAGTAGCTCCTGCCAACCTTTATGGTTCATTGAGAATAATGCTCATGGTATTGGAACTGACTACCTTACTCTCACCAAACTCTTAACTCGACCAGTTATGCTACTCTTCTCGGAGTAACCTGATCTCTTTGTTTGACCTATGAAAAAGAGTACATATAAGACTATTGAAGCTTACAACTTTCTGGAGGTAAAGTCTTTTGTGTAACATGCGCTGAGACTTTTAAATCCTCTTAGATGGAACTTGTTAAGAATAATATTCTGCTTTTTTTAAAAAAATATATATAAAAGCACTATATTCTTATTTCAAGAAACGTAACTGCATGTCAATTAACAAAAAAATTAATCTTCTAATGAATTAAACGCAGAGCAGGTACTATATGTTCCGAATTTTAGCTACACATGCACTCGTTTAATATTCTTCAGTGATCCCAAAATTTGTTCCAAACATGTGTCAGCAACTTGAAAATATGTCGTTGTGTACTAAATCCGTCCCATACATGTGTCAGGGACTCAAGAATATGTCGCTATGTACTAAATCCGTTCCAAACATGTGTAAGGGACTCGAAATTATGTTGCGAGCCAGTACACTGTGCAAGCTACAACAACCATCATTATTGATGGAGGGTTAGCATTGTTAGTTGCAAAGTTAAAAGACATTGTGAAGTTAAGCGACTTATATAACCGTCACATAACACATTGTGTTATGGGATGGAAAATTCCATCGTCAAAGTTACAATAAGGTGTAGGCACATTCCATGGTCATTATGCTAACTTAAAGCAACTAATGTGGCAACAAACACAACTAAGACATGGTGGCCATTTTCATCGGTAATCGTTTGTGCAACGGGACTTGTGTTGGTAGAGTTTTGACCGTCGTGATTACTTATTAGCGACAGAATTGCCAATATTAGTGACAGTCGAGTTAAAGCCATAGTTAGTGTTCATACTCACTCAGACATATCTAAGTTAAGCTTTAAACTTAAATGGAGGGGAAAACATCTTTAAAACAAGATACATATATTTATTCAACATGAAAAAATAACACCATCAACCACATGACAATCAGGACATAAAACATAAGCAGCGTCCAATGCTGCCAATTATAGACTAGTATAGAGAACCACATAGATCATCACGAAAGAAATATATATATATATATATATATATATATGTATATATATATATATATATATACAACTTTAGCCCTGAGTACATTCAATTGGTGCAAAAGAAAGCAGCCCCTTCCCCAAATCATATTTCACATGCATGTTCTGCTGGAAAACATTCCCGAAAATAGCTAAGCTAGCCGTCGCACTTCATGTCTGCATTGGTGGAATGAAAGGTCATCTCCAGCAATCCTTAATATGGATCACCAGTATTCTCTACATTATAACACAAATAATCTTGGTTAGGATGATAGAATCTTTTATGGTTTGTGACTTTAGCCACCGTGTTTGCCACTTGGTCATACACATCTTTGGCAAGATAGTCAGTGTGGTACCCGAGTCTATCATGATTAATCCAGCATATCCCAACCATGTTGCTGTATGTGCACCTCCAAACTATATGTTGAGTCTGTTGTTCCCCACATTTATGTAATCTAGTGTGAGTGTATAGAAAGTGCCTTGAGCTGCATTTGCTTTCATTGGCGTCTGTTGAACCTCTTGGGTTTCGAAGAACTCTACCTCCTCACAGAATTTGATCTACTCAATGACATTATTTTTCTTGCTATGGAGAGGAAGACTGTAAGCAAATTTATGGTTAATAAAGAAGCCGATGTGGCTAACAAGTGAAAGAGATCCTGGCCTGAAGCCAACAAGACTAGGATCGAAAAGATTTTCGAAATCAACACTATTTTCTTTATGAACGCAACCAAAGGCGATTGTCAGAAGCTTGATGGTGCCATCAGTGCCATCCTCAAACCAAAATCTTTTGAGAGCAAGGGACCCTTCTACAACAGATCCATCACCATATGAGGACTTGACGCTATGAAGTTGGTTGTCATCACAAGCGGACCAGAAGCTAGTTGTGCATCTCAGGCTATGGTATGTGGAAGACTGAATTGGCTTTAATGTGGAGTTCATTTGGCAGGTAAAGTTGTAGTAAGGAACACACAATGTCCATATGAGGTTGCTGCCAGTATCGATCATGACCCATAGGATTGGACTTCTAGTGATGCTCTAATGTAAAGCTGCATGAGAAACTCTCTATATATAGATGTATCAATGTCTTCTTTTTATAGTACATGAAGTTGCTGCTTCGATAACTCGAAACAACTGCCTACCAGCCTATTCTCTCATAGATTTAAGTATATAGGTTGTATGGTGGGATTTGATAAGAAATGGTTGGACATACGGCCAACTTTCTTTTTAAAATTTTTGTCTTGTCATACAGGTGGAAGTTTTCCAAAATATTTCAACCAGGTTGATTGGAGGATGTCAACGCTTGTCGGCAGTTTCATCTGTTTAGCGGACCCCAACACATTTCACAAGTTGACCAGATAGTCCTCCTCAACTCAATTAAACATGAAAACAAAGAGAATAATCATAGCAATTGAATTTTGAAAGGACCCTTAGATAGCTGGAAACAAGTTTCAATTAATTTTTGTTACTTTTCACAAGATAGAGTTGCCAGATCAACTCGTTTCTAAACTTTTTACGACACAAGTTTCCATTTCTTTCTTTCTTTTCATGCATCAAGTTCCACTGTGATAACCCAGATGAACGATTCTAGGATCAATGGGCTTTAGCTCTAAACTTCTAAGTTATCGGGGCATTTCCTTGAAATCTGGAATTTGACAGATATTTCCAGATTTTAACGGTCAGGCATTGGAATTAGTTCATCTGGTCAGTCTTCATGAGAATACACGTGGATGGTCGTTTTGTTGGTGTTGGCATAACCTGAAACCAATCGGGAGCTCAACTTGAAGCGTAGAGCTGCCCTGCTCAGTGCGTCAAACTGGAGTGGATGAAGGATCATAGAGATGAGAGGGAGGCAAGTCTTGGTGAATGATGTCTATCGAGAAGCCTGGATTTTTGGTTAACATTGACAGTGTTAGTGAAGATGTTGGTAGGAAAGTTTGATAGTGCAACTGGGAGAAGTTACAGGAAGAGGATCATGAAGGAGGAGAGGAAGGTGGCTATGGCAACTGTTAATCATAGATCTACAAAGAAAAACTCCTTGTATTTATAAAGGAGATCATGAGGTAGGTTGTGACTAAGGGTTTGGATTTAAATACAAATGGTGGGGAAAAGAAGCTCATGGTCAAAGTGAGTAGCGTGTGGATTGTTCCACATGTAACAGTTCTTGGTCAAGGAGAAGATGTGGTTATCACGTGAAGGAGCAGAGAAAGGGAACAACATGAACCCTAGGTTAGAGTTAGGAAAATGTTCATGAACATCACTTTATCGTGGGTGGTGGAGGCTCTCGCCCATCCTTAGAGATGATGGATCATTAAAAGTCACCTATTGATCAAGGATTCCAGTCAGTTCTATCAGCGCGATGATTTTGGGTGTCGGTGGTAAAGAGCACTGGTGTTGTGGACCAAAATGAGTGGGAGGAGGCATTTGGATTACCAGATCTTGCAGTGTGTGAAATTGAGGGGAAACAAATGATCAGACCTTTCAGATGGACTGCTATTGCAATTCTATTAGGCAGTAGCTCAAGATTTCATCTGGATTGGGTGGAAGTTTTTCACAATTTGTATCAGGTGAAAACAATTTTCACTCCTTCCTGACTCTTTTTGATCAAGGCTTCCTCAAAGGAATATTTAGAGCAAGTTATGCAACAAAAAAATGGCGTGTTCGTGATAGGTTTTTGGTCTCTAGCAAGTGGAAGTCAGGAATGCCACTCCGACTTCAAGCTGCCACGCGAACCCCTCTAGGGATTCGTCTACCGAAGTTGCCTCCGTATATGCAGAACTGCAAGGTGTTAGCTGGTGTCGTTAAGGTTCTGGGTAGCTTTTTTGTAGATGCTGATCGCTTCACTTATGGGTTCGATTTGTATACTTGATGGTGATAAAGTTCTTGAATAAATGGTGGAAGATGAAACAAAAATTTGTTTCTGTACCTTAGGTGGGGTTGCATTACATTCCCCAAGAGATCGTCTCACATGTATGTGGGAGGGAAAAGTGAATACTAAACCCTCAAATGTATGTACTCAGGCCATTGTTGCTAATAGAAGGTGGAATCTAGGCTCTAAGCAATGCAAGCTATCTAATATTAAATGAAATCAATTTGTGCCTCTTGAAAAATATCCTATTGAAGACCTATGATATATGGGCCACGAGTGTCAAGGGATTATCTCATATCAAATGGTGATGGAATCATCTTCACTGAAGGTTAACAGTGGTAAAACTATTGCTGAGTCCTGCCATGAGACCAATAAGAAAGCCACAGAAGTTGAGGAGGAATTTTTTCCTGGATTTGGCTGTTTGAACTCCACTAGGACTGTACTAATGGCCTGAAAACAAAAAAGATAAAAGGTCTTCCTCTCCTATGAATATTAGTTTGAACAAAAAAGAGCTCTCCATTCCAAAAAAGTTAACAATTTTAAGAAGAAGGGTTGTGGGACAACAATTTTTAAGGCTATCTAAAGTTCTGTCCTGAAAGAAAGGAAGTTGGCGCAACATGATCAATTCATGGATATCCAAGGAGCAGAGGATTTCCATAACAAAGAGAATGTTCTCATGTAGGAAAAGGATCGTAAGAGGAGTTGCCAATTGACATCAAATGAAGTTCATAGTTGGAATGTTAGAGGCCTTGGTACTCTAACAACCTAGAAAGATTTTGGCAATTGGGTGATATCTCATCAACTTGGGATCATTTTCATGTTTCAATATCATGTTGAATCCAGACAACTTCAAATCCTTTTGCAATAACTATGAGGATTTTTTTTTTAATCTAATATTGATACAAATCTTAATGAGGCCATAATTGTGTGTAGTTAGAGACAGGCTGATTTTAGATTGACTAGTTGTAAATTTAATAAATTTTGGATGGATTGTTCGTTTACTCATAAAGCTTTAAATCTCAACTTTGATACAATAGGGGTGTATCTTCACCCTCACTCTAGAATTCGCAAAGACCAATTAGTTATGTTAAATATCATTATTGCCAATAAACAAATGTTGGTATTATAATGAAAGATTTTAATTCAACTTGTAAGGAGTCGGAAAAATGGGCCTGCCCCTGCTTGACAAGCTTGTTTAGCATTCAATGGATTCATTCAAGATGTTGGACTAAGAGAGATTGTGGACAGAAACAGAGCATTCACTTGAACCAATCTCTGTGCCCCGACAGCACTGGTTCAAAGCAAATTAGATAGATTTTTGAGCAAGTTGAAAAATGTGGGTAGCTTTTGGTAGAACCAAGAAGTTCTTTAGACCACTCAGCACTTCTCTTTTACTTGTAAATTAAATATTTTTAAAACCGCATGCAAGAGAAGATGAAGATTTAAATAGTTCCTCTATAGAGAGTGTCAACCTAGTTGTAAGGTCATTATTCCAAGAGCATGGAGAGTGGAGTGTAGAGGATGTGCAGTGCTTAAACTTCTTGCAAAACAGAATAGAGTACGACCATGCCTAAGTAATTGGAGTAAGTATAGAACCAAGAAAGTTGATACCAGAATTAACGTACTTCAAAAGGATTTTATTGGAATTTATAAGAAGCAAGATATTGACTCTGATAACTGGTCCACTTCTGAAAATCATATGAGATGTTTTCTTGCGGATGCTCTTAGAGATAAAGCCATGTACTAGAAAAGAGAGTAAGGGTATCATGGTGAAAAAATGGGGATAATAACAGCAAATGTTTTCATGCTATTTTCAAGGAAGGTAAAAAAAAATACTCTTGCACATGAAGACAGATGATGGGGAGTTTTATGAGGAGCATCCAATTCTTTCAGCATGTACTTCTCATTTTTAAAGATTTTTTAACCGTGACAACTCAACAAGAATGATTATGGATCAGCTTGCTGTAGGTCACAGCGTATTTATAAAAGAAAACTTAACGTTGTTAAGTCCCATTTCAGATGAGGAAGTGCAATAGCTGTTATGGGTGCCAACTCCAATAGCGCACCAGGTCTGAATGGGTTTCTGAAATTGTTCCTTCAAAAAAGTCAGGACACGTTAAGTTCTAATATCACAGTTGCCACTAGAGATTTTTTTTTTAGAAAGGAAAGCTTATTAAGAACTAGGCGGAAGTCATATAATCATAATTCTTAGATTTGATTCAGCTGTGCACATTTCCAATTTCAGACATATTGTTCTTGAGAATAGTGTACTGAAATTTATTTTGAGAATCATGGTTTCAAGAATGAAGAAGGCACTAAAGTGGGTCATTTCCAACATGCAAGATGCTTTTTTGAAAGATAGAAACATCCATCAGTGTCTTCTTTTTGTGCTTGAGATGGTATACACAATGTCTAAAGCTAGATCAAGTAGCTTATGTTGAAGATAGACCTATCAAAAGCATATGACAGGGTTAATTGGACTTTCTTACAAGCTGCCATCTTGCAATTAGGATTTCATCCTATTTGGACTTAAAAAGTAATGACAGTAGTGAAAAATGATTTCTGTGCTCTTGGGATTAATGACCATCAAGGTGAACACTTTGGATCTTCTCATGGTCTGCAATAAGGATACCTTTATCTTCATTTTTATTCCTGATTGTCATGAAAATCTTTTCACATACGTTGTAAGCTACAATTCAAAGAAGAATGATTGAAGTACTGCATATTCGAAGAGGCATAGAAGGAGTTTTTTCTACAATATATGGTGATGACGTCTTGCTTTTCTTAGCTTTCAAGAATGGCTTTCTTTATCTACAATTTTTTTTTTCTGTTTGAACTCCATGCTGGAATGATGATTAACCTTCAAAAATCAGCATTCTACTTTTTCAATATGGGCAAAGCAAGATTGCAAGTATTTGTAATCAGTTCGGCGAGAGCCTAGGACAGTTTCCTACTCGATATTTGGGTCTTACTCCCAAGCCAACGAATTTGAGAATGTTGGTATGTTTCTTATTCATTTAAAAATACAGAGTAAACTTAGTTTATGAAAAAGCATGCTACTTTCCCATGCAGTCGGATTACTTGATCAAATCAGTATTAGAAGCACTTCGTATTTACTGGATGTTGGTGTTCAAGTGCCCTCTTGGTGTCATTAAGAAAATGGAACAGATTATGTGCAGTTTTTTATAGGAAGAGTCAGATGGAGGGGATAATAAGCCTCATTTAATTGCCTGGAATGTCTTGGCTTTTCCTAAATAGGAAGGTGGGCTCGGCATTAGAAAACTTAAAGAGGTCAATGAAGCTAATCGGTTGTTTCTAGGATGTACATTAATTTTTCACCAGGGCATTTGGGACTCATTATGCATGAAAAATATTTGAATAGGAAAAGTACTTGGAATGTGGATATGGTTCCTAATATTTCTTCTCTTGGGCGGGATCTAAATCTGTTACTTGAAATGTGATGAATGGAGAGCTTGCTAAGTTCTACGGAGGATGTTTTTCTCAAGCAGATTCCATTGGATCTGCTTGGGAAGTAGAACCTTTCCTTCGTAATACAGCACCACATTGAGCTAAATCTATGGTGGCATGGGCAATGCATTGGAGATTGCCTTCAACTTAGGCTCATGCAAAGTGCAGATTTTCTTTGTTCTAAAGAAAATCTTAAACCTGCAAAGCTCAGGAGCCAAGTTTGGAATCATGTAAAATTAAAGGAATGGTAGTTACATGGCACTGTAGATTGTGAAACGCAAAAGCATTACCTAGAGCTAACTGGCTTGTGTTTTTTTGTAGTTATTAACGTCTACCTGCTGATGCCAAACTTGAACATGTAGGGTCTTCCATTGTTCTGTGTTTAAGTTGTGTGGTGGGCTTGTGAAGATTTATCTCACTTTCTTTCACATATACTAATGCTATGAACATTTAGCAATACATCTACTCATGGTTTGGAGTTGATAAATTCCATATATCAGACTTTTTCTCTGTCTGGAACTGGTGGTGGAGGAAGAGGTTCTCATGTAATGAATTCGGATGGTGTTGGCTTGCCTGCTTCAATATCACAATCTGGAAGCTATGGTGTTTCAAAAATCAGGTGGTGCATAAAGAGGTGGTTAAGCTAGCTGAGATTGCTAAGAGGAAAGTTTGACACTCATGTTGTGAGTTATTCTATAAACAAGAATGAGGACAATATGTAAAACAGGCGATAAATATCTAGCTGCAAACCATAATTTTCAGTCATTTTTGGCATTGTCAGAGTAAAGATGAGTGGGGTGGAAGTGGTCACTACATGTGTTGCAAATGTTTATAAAGTGGCTGGTTACTATGGTTTAATGCCTCCCGAATCAGGAAACCAGGTTGGTGGTACAAGGGTTTCTCTTCTCAAACATGATCAGAATTATGGACTCTGTTCTGTAGAGAGGATTCCTAAGACTGTCATGTACTATAATCACAAACTGTCATGCTCTTAGTTCTCGTGTCAAGGAACTAAGAGAGTGACTCTGGTTCATTGGTAGGCTCAATAGTGAGAAGGTATTCCATGGTTAAAGATCACTTCTCTTTGGAGGCTATGTGCTTTGGAAACTCCTTTGTCATTGACAAAGTAAAAAAAAAACAAAAAACGATAGAAAAGCCAACATTAATGATATTGATTCAGGTCAGACAAATCTTGAAAAGTGCTGACCTGACCATCGACAGTTTGCTGAGTGAGCAAGAGCGTGTTGAAGCTTAGTTAGAGGCCAGTTCTTTATTGTGATTTTTCGGTTGATTTTTTTCTTTATATTATTTTCCATCATTATGGAAGGAGAAACCCAGTCTGATAGCATCAGAATGGTTCTTCGTTCTTGAAAACGGTAATATTCAAAAAAATATTGTTCTTAGGAAATAAGGTTCCTAGTGATAAATATAATTATAAATACAGATAAGAATATATTAAATAAACAAATATATATATATATATATTCATTTTAATCTTCTGGATGTTGGATGACTAATAGATTTAAAATATGTCACTGACAAACCCATAAACCATTAAAAAAAGTGCCATAAATAGGCATTATTTGATACTGTTGCTAATACAGCTGCATGCTTTAGTGACCGATCTTTATTTTTAGTAATAAGACAAGATCTAAGAAATGACAAATTTGAATATGTGTGTGTGTGTGGATTCAAATTTGACGGATGCTAGATACTGTCATATAGCTCAAAATAAAACATTATTTGCTAAAATATAGACACTATAGGGGTATTAGCAACGTTTTATGGTTTGTGGTAGTGTGTTTTTATAATAGTTTATCGTGATGCATCACCCAAAAATATTAATTAGCTGACAAGTAAGTTCTCAATGATGGCAAACCTCTCACACACAAGATCAGTGGGAACTTCGTAGCAAAAGTCCTCTATATATGCTGCCAAAACACTATGACTTGACTCTAAGGGTAGTCACTGGGCCAGGCACCAGATGGACAATTGAGACCATTTGACCTACTCGCCAGATAAAAAAACTTGCTGGATAGCTGGCCTGGGTCAGGTATTGGGGCATACCTTTATACTTTTTTTTTCCACATTCTTTGGCATGATGTCAGTAGTCGACTCCCATACAAACTCTTGACATATTTCCAATGGTTTCCAAAAAATTAGAAAATGAAAGTGAAGAGTTTCAAATAAGGATAGATATCGGGTTGAGTCCAAGATAAATATGAAGTTGATGGTCAGGCCCTGG
>NC_045142.1:20731256-20770318 GCF_008831285.2 Nymphaea colorata | reverse complement strand
CGATTGGATCTGAACATCTGCTGGAAACAGCATGCACTCTTCAGAAAATATCTGTGTTTGTTTTTCAGCAATAGAAACTAAGAGTTGAATATCTTTGGCAATGTTGATCAACACTGGAGAGAAAATGCAGCTCAGATAGGATAAAATGACTAAAACTATTTAATTGAACTAAGAGCTTTCATGAGAATGGCTATTGCTTAGCTTGTTAAATTTTCACTTTAAGGTTCAGAATCATGTTAACCTCCATTCAGGGTTCAGCATAGCAGCTTGCCTCCACAAGGTCTACAATAAGATGGAGTATATCAAACGATCTTCATAGCTACCTCTGCCCTGTAAGGTAGACACTCAATCACTGAACAATCCCATAAGTGACATCTCTTTCATGGCATGCAACATAAAAGCTTCAATGCACTATCTTTTAGAATATAGTTCACATGCAAATCAATGTATTGTAAATAATACATGCACATGCATACATCATAGGGTAGTTATAGCTTCCATCATTTTTGTCCAATGTCCATAAAATAAATTCTCAAGAAAATTAAATTTGATTTGACGACACACTTTAGAGAAAGAGTAGAAAAAACGTTGTGCAAATCCTCAGTAAAACTAATAAATTTTAGTTGTTCCCCAACTCAAATATCTAATGCTCGGATAAGCCCAATCTTATTCACAATATAGACTAAAGCTTTCTATGTTCCTTTTTCCTCTTCACCTAAACATCTGGAATGAGTGATACCTTGCAGACATCAATAAACATTCCTTAGTAAAAACAGAAGGCCTCTCTCTCCTTCTCTCTCTCTCTCTCTCTCTCACACACACACACACCACACACGCATATTAGTAATGGGTGTCTTCAAGATTATAAGCATGAATTTGCCTTTCTGCTATGCTTCTAATTCTTATAAGTTTGCTGCTATTATAGACCATAAAGGGAAGGTGCATGTTTCCCAAGTACAGATCTCTCTCTCTCTCTGCATACATATTAGTAATGGGTAGTGCATGCTTCCCAAGTACAGATCTCTCCGGTCTCTCTTTCTCTCCACACACAGATTAGTAATGGGTGTCTTCGAGATTACCAGCATGAAATTGATTTTCTGCTACGCTTCTAACTCTTTTAAGTTGGTTCCTGGTATGGGCCATAATAAAGGAAAGTGCACATTCACTTCATTCTGCATTTTCTTGTGTCTTTAACATTTGCATCAAATAGTTTAGATTTTTGAACTCAGTGATTTGATTTGACTCGATTGGATTCAGGCTAGATGAAATGTAACGGTCTTGGGAGGATTCTTAGTTAAGGCATGATCAGCAAGTTCCAAGGAAAGGCATCTACGTGGGGGAACTCTCCTTAATTTATTGCAAACATGATCAACAAGTTGATTTCTACTTTTTTGTTTTATTGCAACTTGATCAGCAAATCCCCTTCATAGAATGATGCCATAGGGGAGTTCAGTTTGATTCAAGAAAGCTAGAAGGCTTCATGAAACATCATGAAATGGGCTTACGCATGGTATCTTTATGTGCATAATGCAGTTTATGTTTTTGCTGTCTGAAAGGACTGCTAAAAGCCTAAAACACATACCTGGTATCTTCTAGAATAAAAAAGTTTCAAAGAGATGGTAGCCCATGGGCAAACACCATTGATTACTTTTAAAGGAAGACAACCGAGGAAGATCTCAGACTGCATTTCTGCATGCCATGCCAAACATTTGTGTATTTTGGAATTAGAATGCCTCAATTATGTATGTTTCTTTTTAACCAGATGGCTGAGATGGATCTCCTCTCTTGATATCCTTCATTACTGTTGATGCATACTCCGAGTAGTTGTTAGTTTCCATATTTTAATGATGTAGTGGACCTTTATTGCAAGTTGGAGACGAAACTGCATTACAATTTTTTATGTCGACATTGAAAACAGCAAGTCAATTGCTTTCTTCTGTTATTTTGAATATTATTCATTTAGTAATTGCATAATTTAACAACTAAATCTTATGTTTGTGCTAATATCTTTGGAATTTTCTGTCGTCAATGTCATTAGTTACTGATTTCTAGTTTAGCACTTGCTATGCCCTTATGCTTGCCATTAGACACGTATGTAAAACCAGGTATGGGCGATAATGATTCTGGTGGTTTTAGTTCTCATTCAGATTTCTTTGCAGAATGGATGAAAATACATCTAGACAGACTACAAGGGAGCATGGCACCACATTCTCATCAACCTCTTTGCAATCTCAATAACAAAATCAAGCTGGTTTTGTTCAAGGGAGAACACAGCAAACTGATGCAATCAATGATGGCCGGCAGTCGTCTTCATCTTCTGCCTTTGATAGTTCTTTTGTTCTAGATCCCCAAGAGGAGGTCGTTGAGAAGGACCTAAATGGGGAAACTGATGATTTGTTGTGAAGTACAACAAGGTGAAGCGATGCACTAAGTTGGTGATGCAATGTGTAGCTAAGCGATGCATAGTGAAGCCTAAGTTTCATGGCAAAAATAATCTAACATATTATATCAACAAAAATCATGTCAGAAATTTAAAACAAGAGCAAAAAAACCATTTTTTTCTGGTGCCAAAATTAGACATGAAGGATGGACTGTTTTGCTATTTGCGAGAAAGTTTAATTAGTTGTTATCGACAATTATACATAAAAGTTTGCAAAATATTTAATTCCTTATAAGTACTGCAGATGAAAATAAACATTACTTTGGTTTATTTAAACAACATACTCATGAGAGCACTGGTTTGGTCAAATGGTTATAAGTTCAATAAATTCACTAAACTCTATCATTTTTATCCAACATTTATTAACTTATACTATTTCATTCAACATACAACCTTCAATAAATTAACACTTATTGCTTTTATCTAATTCTACATTGTGGCTGAGAAAAAAATTAAACAAAAACAATGTGAAATAGAAAAATGAAAAAAAAATACAAGCATTAATTACAAAACAGAGGTAGAGGGAGAGATAGACATGAGCGATAGGCAGGCACTCAAGGTGCACATTTCGTCCGTTGAGTTGTGTGATCCAAATAACAGTGGTGGTTACGTTATGGGTTCAGGTAATATAGTGGTGGTAAATCGCTGTTATAGGTTTATAAAGGTGAAATTTCTACTGGTTCTAGAGAACACCGATATAAATACCTTAGCGGCGAGACATGTCACCAGTATAAGTATAAACGGCTGCGAACTACATCATCGTTAGAGATCTACACCGGTTGTAACCGTCATTGGTATTGGACTGTCCCAGTTGCGTTCATCACCTGTATAGGTTATTATGATTAAAGAATAGCACAAACATAATTTGTACCCCTCAAGAAAACATTTATAGGCTCTAGTAAATATTTCCATGCCTTTCAACCAAAATGTCTTAGGCAATGTGTTCCTTCTGCATCCATGTGCTAAGGGGGAACAAAACTCAGCCACATGATGCAATGGTCAGCTGTTGACAGATGACAGTACCATGCTGTCTAGATGATGGTGGTGAGGGCTGTCTATTTTCTGTGGAAAGGTTGCAAGAGTTGAAGGGAAGTTGCTCGAATGAATCAGAGTCTGAAGTCAATTTGGTTCACTCGACAAGAGATTTTCTTGTATATATACAATGATGGCAGGAAGGTATTCATACTCCACCTTGTATACTGCATCATTTGTTATGTATAAAGAAAGAATCTCACCTCATAAAAGAACATCTGGAGGAAGATCTGAAAATTTTTGAATATCAATTATTTTTAGTAATGTTTCTCATAACAAAAGGCTTAGATGCCTAAGATTGTCTTGTACATAGTTCTAGTTATTGTACTGCAAACACATTCATGCCTTAGTGTACGGAATAACACTTGACCATATTTAGGAAGAGGTTGCCAACAAACAAATGATTAGTGGTCCAACCTAGGAGTTGGGTTTTCTTTCTACTCTACGTTTTTTCTTTTGACATCCATGTCATTGAATACAACACTGTTATTTCAATTCAAAACCAAGCTGATACCATTAGTAGTATGATGCTGCAATAAATGACTGTTTATCATTGAGAAGAACCCCAGATGGTACATCAGCATAAGATGAGATTCTTTTGTAACAAACGAATAATGCAGTATATGGGGCGGAGTATGAATACCTTCTACCGTCATTGAATCGAACTCATCAATCCATGCACCACTTTACAAACCCCCACACACACACATCTATATATATGTCGCTAGACAAATTAGACCGGACAAATAATTAATGAGACCGATTAGGTTTGATGCATTTTTCTTCTGAAAAGTTACAAGTAACCACTTATATTTATACAATTACCTATAGGCACAAGCCCCACTGTTTTTAAGTATGAAAAAACCATTTTAGCCTAATAAAAAGAAAATACCTGAATAGAAAGATTTTTATGGGCCACATCTTTTTGACAATTTCTTCAATATTTTCATCTATTTTATAAGTAGCAATATTAATAAAAAAATGCCCACAGAGAGTGTCTGTACAAAATGTGATTTTTTTAATAGAAATTGCTCAAGATGTTAACATTTTTCTTCAATTAATGAAGCAGGTGTTTGTCAATCATTTTATTACGTCAAACAACTTTTCAATCTTTTTAACACCCTTCGTCATACAAAGAAATTCATCTATTTGAAAAACATTACAGTATTTGGATTTTCCGATTGCTGAAAATTCTTGTCAATCGATAATGTGAATGATGATTATATATGTGGTATATTTCACATAAACAGAGATAGGAATTGGAGCCGTTTATTTTTCTTTGTTATCGTATTTGTCCATTCTTTTTGCACCAAAGATCTTACCTTTTCTGAAGGAATTGGAGCTACATCTCATGTGCTTCCATGCCTTTTTGGTTTTGAAACCTTGAAAAATTTACAGATTCCCTTTATTAGGGACACATAAGATTAGTTGCCAAAAAAAGGATAATGGTAACCTCACCTAACCTATAGTAATAAAAATATATGTCCTACTGAGACTTGTAACTTGCTATGCTCTTTAGTAGCAGGCCCTGACTCACCCTCCTCTAAAAGGCTGATTCATTCAAGCCAACATGAGGGTCCAACCACATTGCATTGCCAGCATCCACCGAGAGTGAATTTTTTTAAGTCTTGAAGTTCCTCAGTAGAGATAGGATAAAAAAAAAAATCAGTCTTCCATAACCTTTCATTAGCCATAGGTACTTCTGAAACTCAGTTCCTTAATTGTGGGAGGGGCACTTTAAAAGGTTGTCATATTTTCTATAACGAGTCAATGTTTCCCTATAAACAAGACTTATTTCATTGAAAAGTTGTAATTGGTAAAGAAACAGTTTCATAGTTGATTATTTTTATATTAACTTGGAGAAGTAGCCTTAAATGACATTATATTTTCCAGTCTTCATTAAAATTGTGAAACAGACAGTTCTAAAGAAACTTCTTCAATGGACTTCTTGCTTCCATTTGCAGGTGCACTGCACCTTATGTTTGCCTGTGTGACTGGTTGAGTTTCAGTTTGGGACTGCATTCTAGGATCAAGAGGTTGGAAAGGCTGAGCCGGTGGAAACATTCAGTTTTTACCTGCTAGTTAGCAGCTTTTCATTTCACATCCTTTATTTTTTATATTTTCTTCCACAAGATCTTTCCTTTCTGATCTTTGTGCAGATAATAGTGTAGGCCCAAGGGTAGGATGGGCCTTCTGGTCACTTGCTGAAATTGGGTCATTAGAAAACAAGTCCTGAAAATTTCTGGCTTATTCAATTGCTTTGAATTTCTTGAGAACAATACTTGCCATGAATTTAAAAAAGAAACAGTCTCAAATAATGTCATCTACCAACAAATTGGATTTTGAACTGGATTTTTGGCCATCTCAATTAATGTTCAAAACATGTACATCTATATGTGATTAAGGTACATTGTTTGTTAGAGGTAATTTTAGACTGTTTGTGCGGCTGCAGATGTCCTGATGAGTATAAGAAACATGGTAAATTTGACATGGTTTAATTCGACATACAACCTTGATTAAATCTTACCATGTTGTTGAGAAAAAAGTAAATCAAAACAAAAATATAGCTAACATGAAATATGAAAATAGAAAAGAGGCAAGTGTCAATCACAAAACGGAGAGGGGGGGGGGGGAGACACTTGAGTGATAGGAGGCAGCAGAAGTGGGCGGTTGCATGCTTGCTTCAAATAATAGTGGCAATATGTGCTTCTTTCATTGGTACTGGTTACGACACGATTTACCGGTGGAAAAAACAACCGTTGAAGTTTTATAGCAGTGAAGACATATATGGGTGTTAACATTTATTTAACGGCAACAAAAAATCTACCGTAGGGCATATATACCAGCCACAAAAATCACTTGTATGGATAAGTATCCACACCTTTCTCATAGCAAGTTCCAGTTCCAATCAATCAAAGGTATGTCTGGCAGGATCTATTCCTTACAAGTCAACGCACTAAGGGGAAAGAAAATGCAGCCACATGTTGAAAGACATCATTCGAAAGATGAAATGAGCCCTGAAAAATAAAGTATTATGTTGCTTTCACTGTTACAATTTCCCTCCATCAAAAGGTGTATCTATACATCAAGAAATCATGGTGATTGCCAGCCAAAAAAAAGAAGCCAATTTCACCTTTCATGATGTTCCCAGCTTTCATACAATGAAGAACAAAATGATATTCTTCCTTTGGTGCTTTTAATATCCACATTCGGATTAGTTTTACATGTTGGCTAATTCTTTGGCTTATTTTTACAGGTTGACTAATTATTTTGTTTTATTTCTATCCAAGTATCAGACTTAAAATTAATTTTAGTTAACAAAGGAAAAACATCCTCAGTTTTTGTGTTTGCAGTTTTCAACGAACAAGGAATGATCCTTCTGGTTCTATATTCTAGTTCCTTAATTTTTATGTGCAAGAATTTTCCAAAAAAATCTTTGCCTTAGAGGCAAAATTCTATAATCAATCCTGCATGTTGCCACATCAAAAACCCCGAGATACTTTTTTACATATATATCTCGCTTTCAGTCATTGACATTTTTGAAACCGTACTCTTCAACTTGGTTCACTTAATAGCTCATGTTGGTTGTAAGATCCAGAATACCTTTTACATATATATAGCTATTAGTGAGTTACATCTTTCTACTTAAACTCTTCCCCACAATCTTGATCTATATAATTTTGGAGTTTGTACGGAAGCCATTAATTAGCAATTTTTGCTTTTTAGTTTTATTTTCTTGGTAATATTTTCAATTTGAAGGGATAATTTCATCATTTGGGTGACTAATATTTTTTAGTGCTTTGGCCTTCTTTCAGGTGGTGGGTAAAATCCTGCTCACCTGAAGGGATAATTTCATCATTTGGGTGATTGCTTCAATACTTTTGATGAGATCAAGTGTTTGTTTGAAAAACAGAAGGAAAAGTTGGGTGGACATTTGGTGTTTCTCAAAAGGAGTTATCTCTTATTTTTCTTATTTATTTTGTGGAGTAGTGTCTCTTAACATTGAAAACATTGTTGGTTTGGATTTTTAGATTTAAATACATTGACGTCACACGTAGTGATTGGGAAAAGATATATACGTTACTTTTTTACAGTTCAATTAAAAAAAACTATGTGTTAAACTGTTTTTAAATCCAATGTATGGGGACTTTCTGTAGTGAGATAGATCATCAATATTGATGTATACACATGCCGCTACATTCTATAATGCAAATACGTTACAAAGAATTTTATCATGAAGGAGCACGATTTGTAATGCAGTGACAGCTGCATGTATAAGAGATTCTGAACATCGTCTTTACTTTACTCTGCACAACTAAAATCTTTCTTGGTTGGGTCCTGAAATTATTTTTTTACAAAGTACGAGTCAACTAGACCCCTACTGAAACCCAAAAGGTTGTAGGATAATAATTGAAAAAAATAAAAGGGTGCCAGCGCCGGTGCGATACATCTCAAAAAATTGCAGTGCAGCGATGGTATTTATTATTAGTATTAATTTATTATTATAATATATTAATAATGTCGAATTTGATAAACAAACTAAAAAAATTGAAATCAATAAGGTGTAGGCTAGGTGCAAGTCGGGGTCACAGACGCAACGCGGGTGCATCACTAGGGTTGCCGCATCCGGGTGACATATGTGTTCTATGGCGAAATCGGGCCCCTCATTTTTTATTCTTTTTTTTTTATCTGTTTTCTCCTTTCTCATTTTTTTACTGACGTGGAATATGCCCAAAACTTTTTTTTTTCTTTGGTTGCTCGTGCTGCACACCACTGCAGGGGCTCATTATCAACTGACCCCACCTGGTGACAAAGAATAGCAGATTTGGCCGAAGAAGAGATTCAGCGCTATGGGGTTCCTTGGTGAAATAGAGTCCAGCAGAGGGTAGTAACAGTGAACCTTTTTTTATTGATTTGTGCCATTTTTCTTTTCTGTTGTTCAGGAGCAAGCAAGAAGGCTCTCCGTAGTCGGTGAGCATGCAGTATTACAAGGCACTCCGAGCTCTCTGATTGAGTCCTATTATATTTGCTTACACAATTGTAGGATTTGTTTTAGGACATAGGTCAAATAAAAAAAGTGTTTACAACGATGTGATAAACACTTAGAAAAATTAAAAGCAATAATATCATTGTATGGATTGGTTTTACGATAACATGGTGCTTAATAAAAGGCAATAAGCAATCAAACAAAATAGATTCTAATAATGCAAATGCAATATGCATTTTATGATATCCTAAAATAAATTTAGGTTTACAAAAATGTGATAAGAACAAAAAATCATGCGATAACACAACTACATGATTTATTTTATGGTAGACTCAAGTAATTTCGTGCTTACAAGTAGGAAATAAGCACTCAGAAAAATTAAATGCAACAATGATACTATATGAACTGGCTTTAAACCAGATTGCAATAAAGCAACTGTAGGATTCGTTTTATTATTCATTCAAATAAAATCGTGTCTACAAAAAGAGTTTCTATTGTAAAATTTACGTGTTAAACGGAGAGGTGGGCATGAGTATGTTAACCATCATCCATATTAAGATACTATGCATAACGTCACATATGTATATTTCATGATGGTCACAAAAAAATATATTATTGCATTTCAGAACCCAGTTTTGATAGACTATCTAAACAAGACATAGTGTCTCAACTGCAGGCATGTACAAATACAATTCATGCTAGCACACTGTCACTACAATATTTTTGTTTGTGCCCTACGACCAATACTTTAGGACAAGAACCGTAGTGAATAACCTCTACATTTGGCCAGGACAATGAATGAGTTTTCCCACCCAAGCCATTTGCATATTTTGTGTGAACCACAGTTGCGCGATAACCTTTTCCACCTTTTTTCTCTCTCTTTCTCTTTCTCCCCTCAAACCCACCAGTTAAGTTACAGAAGCGTAATGTAAATCTAGGATTTCCCCATTCTTTTAAACAACAAAAGATTGAATGCATGACAAAATGGAGAGGTTGGAATGATTGCGTTTTGCTCCTCTTCGTCTCGCTGCGGCGTCTTTCTTTTTACTAGTGCCTTCTAGTACTCTAGAAAGGTTAGTTGGATATGCAGTTGGAAAGTTCCTGTTTTTTAACCACATCAATTGGAGGCTTCAGATTCTTGTTTGGACATAATGTCTTAAAAAGGCAGATTATGTCGGTTGGATTTCTCTCATGCTACTCTCGTGTGTGTTGATTGCTCTTCCATATCAACTTCCTTCTTGCCTTTTAGGGTCTTAGACCAAATCACCTCTAATGCATTGCCTCTCTCTCTGCCTCAATATTATCTCTTTTTCTCTCCCTCCCGATCCATCATGGTTTCCACCGGTGAGTACTCACTACAACAAATGTTGATAACTGGAATTAGGATCGGTTTGTAGATCCTTTCCTAAATCTCAACTTAAAAAAGATGTGTTATTTGTGACAATAAAGCCAATCCCTCACCCCCTTTCTGGTGAAAATCCACCTTCCGCTCATCCCTGTGGACCTTTCCAATGCAGCATGCACTGATGTCAAGCATCCATCACAATCGACCGATTGTCGCTGACAGAATAGGTGAAGAAGAAGAAAGGTTCCTCAACTCTGTCATTGCTTCCCAAATTTTTCTGCTTCATCAAAAAATCCATGATTCACCTGCTTTGTTGCGCGTTTTCTGGCATTTCTCGTTGCTCAGTTTGCTCGTTGCTCACCTCGCCATCGTCATGTTGTTGTTCATCTCCTCTGCTTGCAGCAATCGCCAAATTGCTGGTTCGCTCGGATCAAATAGGAGTTTGGTTTTCGAATATTTGTCAAAAATATATGGTTAATAAAAATTTCAAGAAATATTAAAAATTAATTAGAATCTGGCCAGTCTCACTCTTAAATTGGCCATAAAATGTAATCTGCTTGCAGTTTGCTCAATTGGATGAGCGTGAGAATTAGGGGATGCATAGGTGACCAACTCTTGGTAGAAAGCAAAGGAAGAGCTTGAGAAATCTTCACTTCTTTTCTTTTGATTGTTTAGAATTTGATTGATCTAGTTTCCATGGGCATGGGCACATCAGCTTTTTTATCTTCCCCATTTTTATAAGACTTTTTGGGAAGCGATTGTAAATATGGTATAGAGATGGTTGGTTGGCATTCATTTGACATGCAATTTCCATATCTTGAAATAAATTTATTTGTACAAATGTGAAGCTTCCGCCCCTTCCCTCCCTCCTCTCTCTCCTTTCGTTTGATCTTTTTCCACCAAACAATGCCAACCAGAATTACCCAATGCCTTTTTATCATCAAAATCAGATGCCAAATTTTGTGGGCTCATTTAGGCGAACCAGAGACAGTCAACCCTGGTCCCTTCTCCAGCCATCACCACCAAACCTGGCCACAGCCACAGGTGCAGAATGGTTGCACTCGATTATGGTGTTGGCCAAAGCTTAACCGTTCCATACAATTCATTCAGGCTACAGTGATTGGTTATCCAATACCCTGCCCTCTCTTTTTTTCATGCTCTTTCCCCACAAATAGAAAAGAATGCGAGGCGAGGATAGACTTGTTATGAAGCTTTTACTCTTTTTAGTTATTCTGTAACTTCTACATCCCCACTTCTACTAATGAGAATATTCTTTGCTGTCCAGGCATCTCTTCTACATTTCTATTTTCAAATTTCCCCTCCATTGAAGACTGAGATTAATTTAGGCTGTGCCCATAATTTGGCCGTAGCCTTTCATATTTCTATTTTCCTTTTAACGAGTTCAGAAGAATTCTAACCTGAGTTAAAGATTAAACTTGGCTTGAATACTTAAGATACAGTAAAAATTAAACTCCGCTCTGTGCTCTCATTCAAACACAGAACACTATACTTGCACTTTCAGTGGGACCTGAGTTATGCCAAACTGAAAATCTTGAATTTCTTTTTAAGGATTAATGCACTTGAAGAGAAATGCATCAGTCTTTAATGAATATAATTTTTTTATTATATTTTTTACACGTAGGCCCTCATTTGATTAAGGTTACTGCAATCTTTAGGTGTGGTTGAGATACCACACACGCATGTTTGCTCCAGTCATTACCACTGAACCTGTCCACAGCCACAGGTGCTGAATGGTTACACTCAATTCGGGTATTGGCCAAGGCTTAACCGTTCCATACAATTCACTTAGGCTACAGTGATTGGTTATCCAACACCCCATCCTCTTTTTTTTCATACTCTTTCCCCACCAATAGAAAGGAATCTGAGGAGATGATAGACTGATTATGAAGCTTTTACTCTTTTTAGTTATTATGTAGCTTCTATGTCCCCTTCTTTTCTGTCCATGCATCTGTTCTACATTTCAACCTTCGGACCCTTCTGAGGCTTTTCCCTTATTCTCATAGACTTGCCATTGGTAAGAGAATGCCCAACGTTGAACTTGCCCCTCTTTGGAACATGATTGCAAATCACCAAGGGAAAAATGTCGCCAACTGTAATATCAAATAGTGGTGCCTCAGATCTTCATTCCCTCGCGTCCCTGCATCTTGCTTTGAGTCACCAGCCTCACCTCCTCCTTGATCGCCTGACTATTCATGCCATTCCCCCATGGCGATTTCCATGGCTTCTTTGCACTCCTTCCATTCGCATGTGAGGCCTCCAGCAAAGCAACTTGGCGCTCTGCCGATAACTCCACATAAACATAAGAAGAATTATGCGTACCTTGCCGTTTGACTATTGGAGATAGGGGAATGGTGCCTTTCTTGGGTGATCGAACGAATGTGCCCCAATGGCCTAAATGGTGCTTACCAATTCCAACTATTTCTTTTTCCAACTTGAATCGGCGTGAAGTATGAACGAACATCCAAGATTTCATAAAATCTGGCCTGTTCCTTTTTCATCAACGTTAACGATTTTATGGCCATTTTCTTGTAGGTTCTCTTCACTTCCTGCAATCTTTTGCTTCATGACCTCAACGCAAGGGAAATTATTGTTGCTACCATAAAAATCAAGTTGATGACAGACCTTAACCATCTCTTTGTCTTGAGAGGCGGACACTACCTTTGCTATTTGTTCTCCATCCTTGTATGACAACTCTAGAATGTTCTCAGTTCTGATCACCTTACCATCTAAGTTGTTAAGCAATTGTTCCAGCAGGTCTTTGAAAGCCTTTTGTTGTGCCATTATCATTCCCAATCTCTTATTCATGGATTCTCAGGACAGCTCGATCTTCCCAACCTTCCTTCCCATCGCCTCCATGAACTTGTCCATCATTTGGTGCTCTTCCTCCAATTGCTTGCAGAAGGATTCAAGAACTGCAGGATCATCATCCTCATTAGCAGACAATGTGAAGAGGTGGTTTGGTTTGGTGAATAAGACGACCGGCTCTGATACCATTGTTAGCCACCACCTGCTAACATCCACCTGCTACAAGAAAACACTCCCCCCCCACACACTGCCTAACCCTGTTAGAGCAACCCTCACCAGAGGAAAATCCCTAGTTCATCGATAACCCTAATGACCCCCACAATTCCCTTATTTATAGTGATCTTCTGGATCAGTCCAGTAGACCCAATTCCTGATCCGAACCCTAGATTGTAACAGTCTCCAACCTGGTTCATGAAATCGAGAGGCTCCTCACACTGCCTAACCCTGTTAGAGCAACCCTCACCAGAGGAAAATCCCTAGTTCATCAATAACCCTAATGACCCCCACAATTCCCTTATTTATAGTGATCTTCTGGATCAGTCCGGTAGACCCAATTCCTGATCCAAACCCTAGTTTGTAACAGTCTCCAACCTGGTTCATGAAATCGAGAGGCTCCTCAACTCGAACTGAGATGTCTCCCCAACTTGGTTCTTGAAACTGAGTTGCTCCCCGACCCGGTTCTTGAAGCCGATATGTCACTCCCTCGATTCTTCAAACCGAGATGCCTCCCCAACCCAGTTCTATGAAACAACTCCCACAACTAAGGTAGGGCATCGTGAGATGCTTTACACCAAGGCAATCAAACACACTATATATGGCTAGGGGAGGATTCGTCACCACCCTAAATTTGTCTATTAATAACATTTATGGGTCATGCATGTGAAGAAAAACTTGTAGCTTAACCCAAACATGGAACCTTTTGCACTCTTAAGAGAGTATGAAAAACACCCAAAGCATGACTTTGTTAATGTAAAATATTATTAGTCACCAAGTAGCACCTGCCAAATACTGTTATCAAGGAAGAACCCTAGTCATCAGGACGTGTAAGTACTCTCATATATAAATTTGTGGATGTCATAGTCTGGGTTTGAAAGGAAAATCCTCTTACCTGTCACAGTACATCACTCGATAAAATGTATCAGGCGATGTGTTTAATCACATTCATCTGATGCAAATGCAGTTGTGATGACGGATTTCAACATGGTCAGAGGATTATATATATATATATATATATAGATATATATATAGTTCAACTGGATGATGTTATTAAATGGCATCACGGCATCATGAACCATTGTTGCAATAACATAATCGATAATTTTTTAATAACAGCTGATGTTATGAGATGGCATCATGGCATCAAAATGCTATGGCCATAGCGCCTGCAGCTCCTCAATGCAGGCGCCACTGTCCCATGAACTACAGACGGAGAGAGAGATTTTCATTTTTGAACCCTTGAGTGTTCATGTTTTTAGCGGGTCAATGGATGGTTTTTGGAGCAGGAACCACCATGGCTTGTAAGGGCACGAGTAATAAAAAAACCCTTCAAATGCCACTACCAAAATCTCTTCTTCGAATGTATTTATTCATCAGTTGTTGTGGTTTCCTTATGGGTTGTTTGGCAGGAAAGACACTTTGTGAATGCCTCAAAGATTGAAATAGGTTTATGAAACAATAGTTCTATTATTTCATGTACAAGCTTCAATCTTTAGAGTTGATTTATAAGTGTTTCTGCTACCAAACAACATGGAAAATAGGTTAAATTGTCTATCTCTGTCCTTCAGATATTTGCAATCGAAAGTTTTCAAGAGTAATATTCAGATCTGGATTTTACTCAGACCAACGAAAAGACAAAAAGAATTGTGGAAGCCCAACCAAGGATTAGGAGATTTGACAAACCTTAACCATCGGAAGATGTTAATTGGTAGATGCAACCAGCATTTCTCCACCTTGACGGTCATTGGTAACACCTGGAATACTCCGGCCACATGTTTCTTTTCTCCATAGTTTTCAAAAACACATGCTTCCCTAAATCTGCGGCAACCTCAACCATGACTTCTTTTACAAATACCCAGATATTTCGAGATTGAGTTACATGCACAAACCTGGTGTACGCTCGTACCCTGGCATACGTAATGAGCGTATGCCGGGGGTGGACCCTATTACCAACATGTACAATTATTTTTATGTCCAAACATTGCATATACATGTGTGTCAGATAACAAATTGGTATGAAATCACAAATAAGTATGAGATGATGTTTATGAGATAGCAAAAGATTTATGAGATAATAAATAGATGGATGTATGAGATAACACCAAACATAAGTATGAGATAATGTTTTTAAGATAACAAAAAATTTATGAGATAATGAGATAACAGACAGATGCAGGAGATAAGGCTAAACATAAATATGAGGTAATGTTTATGAGATAATAAAATATTTATGAGATAATAAGGTAATAGACGGATGTATGAGATAACACTAAACATAAGTATGAGATAATGTTTATGAAAAATAAAATATTCATAAGATAATGAGATAACACTATAAGTGGGACAAGAAAATTAAAATGTTTTTTTACTGCTTAAAAGGGTATATTGGTCATAACAATATGTATGTATAGACGGACAAATTTTACCTTTATCAAATCCCCAAAATCTTTTTTTTGTGGTTTTTCGCTTTTATCCCTACAAAAAGTGTATTTTTGTATTAATCATGGGCTTTTTTTGTCATCCTTAAAATGGTGCATGAAATTACATACACAGAGGTGGTGTACATAACCAGCTTCGAGATATCTCCCCGTTATATCGTTGTGGGACCAGTGCCAATGTAGTCCAGCTGGCCAGTAGCTAGCCGCTGCCGATGGCTTCCTTGACAGACAGGGAGAAAGAAGAAAGAAGAAAGGAATCATGAAAAGAGAGGGAAAGGGAAGGATGGAGAAAGTATAACAAATTTGGGCCATCCATCTTAGATGGGAGGACCAGATTTGATGTCCCTTAATGTATACTCAATGTCAAGTCAGCATTCAGGGATTAAAAAAACCAGACATTTAGGTCAGGCGTAAAAAACAGACCCTTTAATTTTTTGTTGAAAATTTATTTTAAATGAAATATAAAATCCTAATTTACTTATAAAAACTATTCTTATATAAAACGTGCTTTGAATCAAGTTGTTTTTATAAAAAAATTTGATTTTTCTATTCTCAAAATATTGATGCTATGAGAGCGATTCCTTTGTGCTTATTATGAAAACACTACGGAAACAAAAAAATGATCAACTTCATATATATTTTTCATCAACTTAACCTTAAGATCATATTGCTATGGCTAGATTTCAAAATAAATATTTCAACATCATATTTAAAGGGTTTGGTTTTGATCACTAACCTATTGTGTGGTCTCTATGTATATATATATATATATAGAGCCCCTGCTTGATGAAACTATCTGTGGGTGAGAGCCCATAACATCCTGAGGTAGAAAGACATCTGTATGTATGTATAGAAACAGAGATTGGGAGAGAGATTTTCATTTTTGAACACTTCAAGGTTCATGGTTTAAGCAGGTCACTGAACTGTTTTTGTAGCAGGGACTACCGTGCTTACAAGGGCAAGACAGATAGCAAAACCTTCAAACAATATCCTCGTCCAACGTATTCACTGGCTATTGCGGTCACCTTTGGTAATAAGTTAAAAGTGTCTGCGTCCTTCCTTCAAATATTTTGATTGAAAGTCTTCCAATATTTGTGACCCAAAGTCTTCAAGAATGATAATCAGATCTTGATTTTACTGAGACCAATGAAAAGACACACAAAAGACATTATGATAGTTCAAGAAAGCACTATGAGATTTGCCTATGCTTAACCATTGGGAGATGCTACCAACTTTTCTCGATTGTGATAGTTACTCAGTTCAGCCACATGTTTCTTTTCTCCACAATTTCCAAATCCTAATCCTTCCCTTCATCAGCGGCGACTTTAACTGTTACTTTCATTATAAATGTCAACACATTTCTCCTTAAGGGGGCGTTTGATGAACAGGAAATACACTGTTCATCGAGAAATAAAGTTCAAATATTTAAAATTTTTCCACCGTATCAAACGGAGAAAAATTTATTCGACCGTTGAGGTCGATTCCGGACAATTTTTTCCGGAAAAAAATTTCCACTTGGAGCATCTCACAGGAGCTCCCTCTTCAGCCGCACAGCCGCTCCCTCCACTCCACCCGAGCAGTGCAGCCGCGAGCCTCCCGTTCCTCTATTTCTCGCAAGGTAGTGTCTCTCTCTCTCCCTCTCTCAATCTCTCTCTTGTTCCCCTCTCCAAGTCGGCCTTTTCAATGGAGCCCTTTCTAATCCGCTGAAGCAACCTGCGCAGCCTCTTCATCTTTGTCTTCGCCTCTCTCTTTCTTTCCCCATCCGTTGCAATCTAGACAGAGGGAGAAGATAAAGAGGACTCGACAGATTGCCAGATTAACTCACCGTCTCTTTTCCTTGCCGTCAGAGAGAACCGCTGCTGAGTGGCGCTGCTCCTGATCCTCCTTCTCAACAGAAGTCCTTTGTAAGTCTCTCTCTCTCTATCAGCTCTGTTATAAGGAGCCTGAATGTGTCCGATTAGGTCACGGTTAGGGTTTCTCGTTTTTTCCTCTCTCTTTTTGTGTAATATTCGGTATTTTTTGTTTTTTGGTATGATGTTTCAACATTGTAAAGCACACAACTTCTCAGTTGCATATTAGTTTCTTACGTGTTCTTTCACTGATTTTTTGTCAAACATTTTGTGTGAATATTGGAACCACGCATTTGATGGAAATGTAATCCTCAACATTTTGAAAAAGCCTGCTTTATCGTTTCCAACTACTCAAGCCATTTGGGGGATTTCTGCTTGTTGTAGCAATTTAATGAGTTGGTGTTGGCTCCAAAACAAGACATTTGTTTTGTAGAAGACACGACTCAAGCAGCACAGATGGGTCAAGGGACACTCTTTGTTCTTATCCAATTTGCAAGGGTTGTTAATTTCTCATATTCACATTAAACTACAATATGTGTTCAAATTGCTTCAGATTTATCCATTTGAATTATTATCAGATTTGGCTGATTCGTGACATTGAAATGATACCTGAATATGTCTTCTAATCAGTTCAGAATCTTCACATTTATTTAATGATTTAAGAGTAAAACTTTAATAAGGGTTTTGATTGATTCACATATATTTTGATTATCACAATGACATCTGAACATTTGTCTTGATCATTTCATATTTTGTCATCAGAACTGTTACTAATATTGTTTCTGAATGTGATGTGCATTTGCATTACTTATAAGGGTTATCAGATTCAGATCTTAGATTAAGGTTCAACCATGTCCTTTTATTAGGTCCAGTTGAACCATTGAACGTATAGCTTTGATAAGCACGTCCTTTCCTACTAGTTTTTGCTCGATTACCAGTTTACACATTAAGCAGACAGTATTCACCTGCAACCCAGGCCATGTCCTTGCAGCAAGAAACAGACTAATTGGCCAAAAATCAGCTCAGGTCAGATCTGGCCAGGGCTCAGGCAAGCATACACATCCCTTATACCATGTACAATCAAGGGATTAACTCGCACGAACAATTGTTGAGCTGCAAACAAATGATAAGTTGAATTTTGAATGCCTAATGACAAGCAGTTAACAATGATAAAAGACTTACATCACTTCAAATAAGCTGATGCGCTTAGTAAGTTCTTGAGGAGAAACGTAAGTGTTTGCACAAAGCATCACAGATTCACAGTCCCTTCTTTGCTGGATTGTCCTTCAGCACCACTGCTTGTTTCAAAAGTGAAAGGACAAGCATTGCAGCAAATATGCAGGATGTGTCGGTTTTGTTCATTACATCTGCTTAAGATGGAAGAGAATGAACAAGCACTTAATTGTATGTTAAACTGAGATAAAAACAACATATGATGGATGTCTGATTCTGCTGAACAAGGATTACATCTAGCAGCAAACAAACTTCTAGCTGATACGATTGGTTCTGGTTGAGGTTCAGGTCCCAACAACACAAGATATTGCTGATAGACAGAATTGGGTTTTGCTATCGTTGAGAAACTAGCAGGTCTGAAGTAATAGTCTGGGTTGTAACTGGAGTGACCAAGGTTTAAAACTATGCTCTAAGCTTGCCTCATCTTTGCAGCTTGACAAAGCCACAGCTTATATGGGAAAATATGAAGCTACAAGTTTTCTTTTTCAGAAAAAGGACTTAAAAACTCAAAAAATGGTTAGATGTAACAATAACAATTTCATTTTATCGCTTTTTACGCTTTAATCTCTTTGAAAATGTGACGTCTTTGTTTATGTTTTGAGGACTGATGGAAGATGAAGCACTGACATGATTGTGACGAATGTTCGAAGGTCGTGCAAGGGGAAAATTTGATTCTGTTTGTGTTTTTTGTTTTCTTATGGTGCAGAGACACTGCATATGTATTTGCTTCTATGGATGCTCGACACATGCACTTGGCTTTCTATTGAACGTTGAAGCTCTTCTGAACAGTGAACACTGATGGGAATATGTAAATATTTTATCACTGATGGGACTTTGTATGTGGTTTGATGCGTTTTATCACTGATGGGACTGTGTATGTTGTGTTGACGTTGCGCTTTGTTGTTAAATTGTATGGTATGTTTGATAGTCTATTGATGTGTTGTTGAATTTTGGTTTTTTTATGGCTTTCATGTTTGTTATATGTTCCTTATAATTGAGTTGTTGCATCCGCGTAATGAAGCGTGAGATGCAATTGGGCAACAATTCAGTACTTCGTAATGAATATCTCAATTTAGAATGTTAAAATTGTGATTTTGTTTTCATGCAATCCTTACGGTTGAGGAAGGCGCTCCCTCTTCAACCGGGTGAATGAGTTCATCATTAGACCGGTGGGTGAATTTGAACCGAAAGGTTCAAATCAATGTCAACTTGAAAAGGGGCAGAAGGTTGGCAAATCAGAATTGTTATAATCGATTGTGTGGGCGATTATAGCCGGTCTATACATCCATACATTCATAACCATGTTCTTGCCATATTTTTGTAAATCTGGATAAATGTTTCCTTATTATCAAACTAAGAATTAATTTTCTGAAAATATATTTCTGTACCATCAAACTCAGAAATATGGAATTGGAAATATATTTCTGAGTCATCACACACACACCAAAATTGGAATCGCAAAAATCTTTTCCATTCCATTTTTTCATTTCCTATATTTCTAGAAATATATTTCCAGAAATATATTTCCAGGCCATCAAACGGCCCCTAATGGAGCCATCTTGTGAGCATGGCCATGACGGGTGTCATCAGTTTCCTTAGTTGATTCAGTGTGCGCCCCCTTAATCCTTCTAGCACACATATTAAGGAAGGAGTAAATGTTCAATATAATGAAAATTGGTAGTGTTAAGTACATTTGGTCTCTACCAGCCCTGACCAGCTCATCCATGAACATGTGAAATGCAATTTTTTTACAATCAAGAATATAGTTTAGTGAAGATCATATGACCCTTGAACAGAACGTTTTTTGTTATTTGTGCCCTCTTGATGTTTTACATACTAAATAAATATATAATTTACATAATAACAGCTGGTGCAACACATTTTCTATGTAGTAAACAAATGACAAGGAGGATACATAACAATGAATTTTAATTATATAAAAGAGACGAGTGCAATAGGTTTCTTAAGATACTGGCTTTTCATTTTTCAGTTCTACTTTCCTTCCTTCATAACAATCTCTTCTGCTTTAAAGACTAGTGGGATCTTACGGAGAGAAAATAACCCCGAAAAACCAGTCTAAAAATGAAGCTGATTATATATATATATATAGAGAGAGAGATCTTACTTTCTACAGACAAAGTGAATAAAAAATGATAAGAATATACAATAAAAAATAAGTTGGCATTGATTAATGGACCAAAACTTCTGCAAATTTGCTTGAAAGCGACAAGAGATATGGCAAAAACCTACATCTACCTTTAGCTCGTTCCATTTTGTGTAATGGCTTCTTAATCCCACCTGATTGCAGATTACACTTTTTGAAAAAAATTCTTTTGGGCTAATTTTATAAAGAAGTCCTCATAAATGGTGTTTGCTCTTTTAATTGAGGTAATGAGGTGAAGAAGGTATATAGTTTAATTGTATAAAGATCTGTTTTATATATAGATAGAAATGTAATTGCCATCATTTTCTGTTACTTATTGGTTTTAGTGCCTTTCTTGTAGTAGGGATTGTCAAATGATTTCAACTTGTACAATAATAGATGACCTTGCGGGTCGGACAGATATTCAGTCGGCACTTCTCTTACTGCCTCTCTGAACGTCAAGCTGGCTCCACTCCATCATCGACGCTCATCATTGGTGACGCTGCTGGCTCCCAGCCACTGCTCAGTCTTCGCTCCCATGGTGGTGAACCCCAAGTTAGGGACCTTCTACTATGTTCATCTGGTTGGAATCAGCATGGGCGGCCGCTGCTGGCCCCGGCAAGTGAAAATCGCGGCATCAGAATTCCAGGTCTCTGCCAATGGAAACAAAGGGGTCATCCTCAACTCCAGCACCTCTGTCACCCGCTTGATACAGTCGACGTACGTCACAAAGAAGGATGCTTTCTGGGCAGGGACGACACAGCTGAACCTCACGACTGCTAGATTCTCTCTCTTCGACACGTGCTACGACCTGAGTGGCAAGGATGTCATGAAGGTGCCCATCGTTGTCTTCCACTTTGGTCGAGGTTCCAACCTGTTGCTTTTGGCGAGCAACTATCTTTTAACACCGCTGGCTTGTTCTGCTTTGCCTTCGCCGAACCAGCAGCAGCCTCACCATCATCGGCAACATCCAGCAGCAGGGCATCCGGGTCATCTTCGAGCCTGACGCATCCTGAGTCGAGTTTGTCTCTTAACAACAAAGTTCTCTATGCATCACAAAATTGTATGTTGAGTCTGCTGTTTCGGACGCTTATGTCAATCAGATTGAGCACATAATACGTGCCTTGAGAACTACCTGGTGCCATCGGCATTTCTTGAACCTCTTCCTTGCCTGAAAGCTCTGTGTCCTTTCTGAATTTGAGCTGTCCCATGGAATTTTTTTCATTGCCTTAGAAAAAAAGACAGTAAGCAAATTTCTTATCAATGGAAGAGCCAATCTGATTTACAAGCGAGAGAGGACCACCGCCGAGGCCAACAAGGCCAGGAACTTCAAGCAAGTTAGGATTCAGAGTGCCTTCATTATGAACAAAACCAAAGACAATTCCTTGAAGCTCGATGGTGCTGGCATCATCGTCAAACAAGAGTGTGTTGGTGGCAAGTGTCCCTTTTATGAAGGATTTGTCTCCATAGGAATATATGAATTCACAAAGTTGGTTGATAGTGCAAACATGATCGTCCAGTTCCATGCAAGAGCTGGTGGAGCAGCTCTGGCTCTTGTAAGTGCAGGACTGAAGTGGATCAAACATTGAGGTTTGGCTGGAGCAGGAGTCACAAGGGCAGCACGTCGTCCATATGAGGTCACTACCAGTGCCAAGGGTGGCCCAATAGAGGAGGGATACTCGCCGGAGCCAGGCATCACGGGGCTGGAGATCATGCTGGTAGTATTGGCAAACGAGGAAGTGATGCGGCGGGAGCACAACATTGAGCACAGAGCTGCCTGCTCCACTCATTGAGCAAGAGTGAATGAGGGGTCATAAAGAGGAGAGAGTGATAGAGTCTCAATGAATGAGGTCTATGGAGAAGCCGAGAGGTTTGGAAGCGAAGATGGTGGCAGGGTTAGGCAGTATTACAAGCAGGAGCAGCTGCAGGAAAAGGCCGAATGCTAAGGAGGAGAAGAAGGCAGCCATGGTGAGTGCTAAAAGGTTGTTGTATTAAGGAGAAATGTGTTGGTATTTATAGTGGAAGTCATAGTTACGGTTGCTGCTGATAAATGTGAGCATGTGGATTTGGAAATTGTGGAGGAAAGAAACATGTGATTGAACTGAGAAACATATTCCTTGGTGTAAACCATCACAATGGAGAAAAGTTGGTAGCATGTTACGCTTAGGCAAATCTTGTAGTGCTTGGTTGGACTTCCACAATTTGTTTTTGTGTCTTTTTCATTGGACAGTAAAATCAAGATGTGAATATTAGTCTTGAAGACGATGGATCACAAATATTGGAAGACTTTCAATCACAAATATTTGCAGGAAGGATGCAGACACTTACCAAAGGGTGACCGCAATAACCAGTGAATGCGTTGGAAAAAAGAGATTGTTTAAAGGTTTTGTTATCTGTGTTGCCCTTGTTGTCATGGCCGCAGCCGCGGGCAACTTGGCTGATGGAAGTTCGTCTGAAGGTCACGGTCTCAGTGGAAAAGTCACCCATAGTGGAGGATCCGTCGCCGTAAGACACTTGGTAAAGGCACAAATGGCACCTGGAGCAGAACCTTACTGTTTTCGTTGGCATAGATATGGAATTCCAATGCCTGAGAAAGGTTCTGCTCTAGGGGCCGTTTGCGCCTTACCAAGTGTCTTAGAGCGACAGATCCTCCACTAGGGGCGACCTTTCCACCTAGACCCTGACCTTTGGATGGACTTCCATCGGCTGAGTCATCCTCGGCTGCGGCCACGACAATGAAGGCCTGTTTGTTGGCACCGCAGGGCTCCTCGGTCTCGGCCACGGTGACCTTTACTTCTCTTCGCAGGCTGGCCGGATCTTCGGTCGAAGCTTCACTTACTACCTCTCCGACCGCCAAGCTGGCTCCACTCTATCATCGACACTCATCATTGGTGACGCTGCGCTTTTGGCTCCCGGTCACAGCTCGGTCTTTGCTCCCATGGTGGTGAACCCCAAGTTAGGGACCTTCTACTATGTCCAGCTGGTTGGAATCAATGTGGGCAGCCGCTGCTGGTCCTGGAGAGTGAATGTCACGATGTCATTGCCAATCGAAACGAAGGGGTCATTGTTGACTCCGGCACCTTCGTCACCTGCCTGGTACAGCTGGCGTATGTCCCAATGAGGGACGCTTTCCAGGCAGGGACGATGCAGCTGAACTGCACGACCTCTGGATTCTCTCTCTTCGCCACGTCCTATGACCTGAGCGGCAAGGATGTCGTGAAGGTGCCCACCATCATCTTCCACTTCAGTTGAGGTTTTGACCTGTCGCTTCCGGTTAACACCACTGGCTTGTTCTGCTTTGCCTTCGCTGGTACCAGCAGTGGCCACACCAACATCGGCCACATCCAGCCGCAGGGCCGTGTTCGACCCCGTCGCGTCCCGAGTCAGGTGCGTTGCATTGTTGGGTGATGCCAGATTGATCATCATAGACTTGGGTACCACATTGACTTCTCTTGCCAAAGATGTGTGTGATCAGGTGGCAAATGCGGTGCCTAATGTCATAAACCTTGAACGCTTCCATCCTCCTAAGCAAGATTATCTGTGCTACCATGTAAAGAATAATGGTGATCCATATGAAAGGCTGCCAGAGATGACCTTCCATTTCACCAATGCAGACTGAAAGTTGCCACCTTCAAATATCTTTATGACGTTTGGAAGTGGAGTGACCTGCTTAACCATTAAAGACAGAGAGATGCCCATCTTCCGGAATGTTGCGCAGCATAACATGCAAGTGAAGTATGATTTGGGGAAGAGGCTGCTTTCTTTTGCAATGTACCAAGGGCCAAATGTATATATATATATATATATGTATGTATGTATATATATTTCTTTTGTGATGATCTCCATGGTTCTCTGTACTGGTCTATAATTGGCAGCATTGGATGCTGCTTATGTTTTATCTCAGTGGAATGACTGAGTGTCATGTAGTCGATGATATTACTTTTCCATGTTGAATAAATATATATATGTTCAGTTTTAAAGATGTTACCCCTTCCTTTAAGCTTAAAGCTTAACTTAGATATGATGGGCAAGTATAAACATTTGCTACGGCTTTAAAAGTCACTAATACTCACAATTCTGTCACTAATAAGTAATCGTGACGGTCAAAGGTCCACCACCACAAGTTCCGTTCCCCAAACTGTTACGGATGAAACTGGCCATCATGTATTAGTTGTGTTTGTTAAGACATTAGTTGCTAGCATAATGGCCACAGAATGTGCCTACACTTTATTATAACTTTTATGATGGAATTTTCCATCGCTTTACATAATGTTTTATGTGACGGTTATATTTGTTGCATAACTTATTAATGTCTTTGGACTTTGCAACTAATGGCGCTAACCCTCCATCTACAATGATGGCTGTTTTAGCATGCACAGTGTAGTAGCTGGCGACATATTTTTGAATCCCTGACACATGTTTGGAACAGATTTTGGGATCACTGTTGAATATGGCATCATGTGAATGTAGCTAAAATTCAGAACATATAGTACTTGCTTAATGTTTAATTCATTGATTAAAACTTTGTGTTATAAAGAAGGCATTAATTGAAGTGATGTTACTTTTATTGAAAAAAGAATATGATGCTTTTTTATTTTGTATTTTTACAAACAGAATATTGTTCTTAACATGTTCCATCTAAGAGAATTTAAAAGCCTCAGCGCACGTTACACAAAAGACTTTACCTTGAGAGGCGTAGCGTAGCTTGTCAAAAAGTTACGGAGTCAAACAGAAACAGGGTTACTTCGATGAACATAGCGTAACTGGTCGAGTTGAGGGGCTGGTGAGAGTTAGGTCGAGTTGAGGGGCTTTGTGAGTGGTCATCTACAGAAATTTATAAATTGTGTTATTTTGTAGGAATCTGGGGGCGATGAGGTTGGGAATATAATCACCTTGAAAGAAAATGAGGAACATCAAATAAAGCAATGGTTGTCAGGACAAAGATATTTATTTAAAAATCAAGCAAAGGTTGAACCATCAAAGGACCCAGTTTAGTTTCTTGGATCTGCTGCTGCCTTAGTGTTTGATCGGTCAGGACAGGCCAAACATGATGGCAGCAATCCCTCCAGTATTCCAAAGAAAAAAGAACTTCACGTCTTGAGAGAAGGACATTATCTTCAACTGGTAGGCCTGCAGGACTCGTTTGGCTAAGTGTTTGCATCCTCAAAATTTTTGGTTGGTTTTAGAGCGCTCCAGAAAAATGAGGTTTTTGTTTTGAAATAGGAAAGAAAGGGACTCACCTGTCGATACGAGGGCCGACCATTCCCAGTCCCTTTACTAGGGGTAATCTACCCAAGGGCTATGTTTATTATTGATGCATTTCATTTTAACTTGAACATCTCTTTGATTCTATATGCGGTGTAGAAAAATATTGAAAGTTTAATGTTTCAAACTTTTGAAAAGGTTGTTGAAGAGTTGCTTGAGAATGTGAAATGTTTTGGAAAAACTAGAAGGAAATCCTTGTGAATATCATTGGGAAGCTTGAAAAGTTATTTTGAAATCATTTTAGTGTTCTCTTAAGACAATAAGTAGGTTTGAGATTTTACTCTAATTCGGTTACCACCTAGTTAGAGTTTCATCTCATCTTGCTTAAGTTCTTTTGGAGAGGTGCTTGTGATCATACGTGACAGTAAGTGAGTGAAAATAAATGGATGCATTGATCCTATATGATTGAAAGAGAAAATCATTTATTCCTACCATAACATTCATCTAGATGCATTCCTACCACAACATACATCTAAGATTTTTGTTTTTGTAAATATCATATATATGAAGGAAAAGTTTTTGAAAATGGATTGGGATTGTAGACCATCAAGCAAAAATCCAATATTGGGTCATTACTTGGTTTGTGGTCTTGATGAAGTTGGCAAATGAAAAATTAAAATCTTAAATGGTAAGATATTGAAAGAATAGAAAAGAAAAAGATCTTGAAAATCATAAAATCACATGTTTTGAAAAAGAAAGATATGTATTTGTATACATATATGAAAGCTTATGAAAATGATATTTATATCAAGTAGAGAAGAGAAGATCATTTTAGAAAGAGAAAGAGAAATTTTAAAATAGAATACATGTATATATATATTTATATATACGTATACGAGAGTTTGTAAAGGTATGTTAAATCATAGAAAGAGAAACAACAATGAAAGATATTCATGTGCATACATACGTATATAACATGTATATATGCATACGTTTTCATGAATATGAAAATCAAGGAATAATTTGAAAATAGCCGACTTCAAATTTTGATATAGGCTGGAAGGGAGCTTGGACTCATGTAAGAGCCTAAGCTAAGTATCCAAGGCCACATTAGAGAGATTTCTTTTGAAAAAGTTTTAGAAAATATGATTTATATAAAAACATATAATATTTATGGTTTGGTTACAAGGGAATATGTTTCTTCCACCGTTGGGTATGGAAGAAAATCTAACAACACATCGAGGCACTCTTTAAGGTTCCTAATGCAGTGATTAGGAAAGAAACTAGCATAAATGACATGCAAATGCATTTTAACATGTACATTTTTGTGATGGTTTTTCCGGGTTGGACAAGCCCCAATCTCAAAAATTAATGTGAAAATAAAGAGGCCCAAGCCATACCCTCATTCTCGCCGTTCATTGGTACGTAAATAGAAAGATTATAATATCATGCATGGATAATATCAAACAATATTTAAGAAAAGAAAGAGAGCATGATTCAACTATGGAATGGAATCTCATCTTCTCATGTTCCTGGTGCACTTGAGCATATCCTCTTGGCTCTAAAATAGAGTTGAGAGCTATCTCTTATGGCCATGGGGAAATGAAAAAGAGAGGAAAATAAAGGAAACAAAAGAACAACAAGAATGTATTCAAGAAATGAGATAACATAACTCAAGCATAGAAATGAAAGATCATCTCATCTTCTGATGTTCCCGTTGCACTTGAGCATAGCCTCTTGGATCAAAAATAGAGTTGAGAACTATCTCTTTTGGCCATGGGGAGAGGAATAAAAAGGAAAGAAAATTGGAGAAAAATGAGAGGGATGATTATTACATACCTCTAAATGAGAAAATGACTTAACGAAGATGAACACCTTCACTTGAAGATCTCCTTGAGTGAAGCTCCAAGATAATGCCTCCAAAAGGGTTGTAGTTTGCTCCAAGTTGAAGAGAAATGGAAAGAGGAAGAGGGAGAGAGAGAGACTTCAAGAAAAACCCTAAAAGTGAGAATACTCTAGGGTTTCTCCCAAGGACCACTCTTGCTCACGAGGGTGAAGTGGGAGGTATTTATAGAGGATTTTGGAGCCATAACCCAAAATTTGAATTTTTTTGTAAAAGACCAAAATCACCTTGTAAAAGGAGGTTCTTTCTAAAAAAGAGGGGCAAATGGGTCTTGTTTATCAAAAAAACCAAAATTATCATCTAAAAGGAGGTTCTTTGTCAAAAAGGAGGGGCAAATAAGTCTTGTTTACCAAAAAGACCAAAATCACCCTCTAAAAGGAGGTTCTTTGTCAAAAAGGAGGAGCAAATGAGTCTTGTTTACCAAAAAGACCAAAATTACTCTCTAAAAGGAGCTTCTTTGTAAAAAAGAGAGACAAATTGGTCTTGCTTACCAAAAAGACCAAAATTGTCTTCTAGAAAGAGGTTCTTTGTCAAAAAGGAGGGACAAATGGGTCTTGTTTACCACAAAGACCAAAATCACCCTCTAAAAGGAGGCATTTTTGTTAAAGGAAAGGGCAAATGGGTCTGAAATGCTTGATTTGGATTTGAACTTGGGTTTCTGGATATAATTTGGATTTGGATTGTGGCTTTGGACCAATTTAGATCCAAAAATTGGGTTTTGTGTTTTCAATAAAAGAGGGCATTCTTTTTGAAAAAATTGGGGTGATTACACTAAGTGAACATTTTATGATTGTGTCATGAATCCTTTCAAAATTTGGGATAGATTGATGGAGCACTATAATTAGTAATTCTTGAATCAGACACAATTGTCAAGGCAAATTCAGGCAACACTCACAAAGTGTTCCGGCTGAACATTTGTTTTGTGCACTAATGCCCAATATTCATATGACAGTTGCATGCAACAGTCCGGTTTGTGCCAAAAGTGTTGGTTAGAAGGCAATAAGTTCTTAGAGAAGATGTTAGCGACCATCAGTTTGTTTGATCGACTTTCAAAGGTGGCCATCTATAATGAAAAATTCAGTTTTTCATAATGTTTTGGCTGCTAGAATGATATATATAGAGAGATAAAATTTTGATATAGAAAGCATATCTGGATGGGTGCTTTGTGATGTTACTTCATACGTAAGAAGGTGCAGTCCTTCCAGTTTTCACTTTTCACCTATTCAAAATAGACCTTAGGTATGCAATATCTTGGATCATATAGATATATAGCCCTCCACATATGTCATGAAAAGGATCTAAGATGCCCACCTAAGCAAGAAATTAAGTCTAAGGTCTCTGAGAAAACTTGTTCCAATAGATGGATGAGCAAATGCTAGTCCATCAATTTGAGATGTAATTCCAGATTTTTTAGAGTGACGTCTCATCTGCATCATGACAATGACGATAGACAAACTGCAGCTTCTCCTCTTCACCGCTCTCTTTTTTCTATCCTTTTGAGTCACAGCAGGATGTGAGATCGAGTTGCGTGCACATCCTTATGGACTCACAAGTATGCAGTTACCATACCAAAAAAGATGGGGTTTTAGGTATGTTGCATGCACATCCTTATGTACAGGGAAAAAAGAAGGGGGTTGGTGTACTTCCGAATTTTTTTAATGAAATGATGTTTATTTTAGACTTTTTAACTCTTTCATAACCTCGATATATATATATATATATATATATATATATATATATATATATATATATATATATATATATAATATATATATATATATATATATATATACATATATATATAATCTTCTTTTTTCAAAATATATCTTTTCTATAACACCTTCCATTGGACCAGACACTCTACTTCTCATTATGACTGTTACATTAATTGAAATATGTCGGCATTGGCCCATGTCCACCCGAACTCCAAACCTGGTTATCTGTAAAAATTTTCTTGAGTTTGTATGGTTACGATGAAAAAAATAGGAAGAAAAAAGTGGAAGCAAAAAAAAAATACAATAAAAGACATACCTTTTAAAAAATTGCTAAAATGTCCCCTTATTCTTGAGTTTGTACGTTGGGTGCCCATAAGTGCACTCAACTCAATCTACCTGAACTCAGCTGAACACTTGCCACTCACTGTCTCTTCATGAGCAACTGTCACCTCTCTCTCTCTCTCGATTTAGCCTAATTTGTTTTTTTATTCTGAAACAGCTCTTAAGGATGGTGGAAAGATTAACGGAAGATGTGGACTATGAGAGAGAGACATGCATGGAATATTCTTGTGTCAGATTTCCATTGCATCCATGGGTCACATTTTTACTTGGAAACGCAGTCACCAGTTTGGTTACTTGTGGTGCTATGCTCCAACGCTTCATTGGGTGATTCCTGCCCCAACGCATCCCTAGACCTTCCAAGCAGGATTAAAGCTAAGAATTTGCTGCAGACCTTTTCTTGAATCTCCGAATTTGAACGAGGTGCTTGAGAATTACAGGCTTAGCCTCTCTGGCCATGAAACCTAAATAATTTGTATTTGTATCATTATAGGAAAAAGAAAAACGATCTTGGAAAGTTGAGAAAACGCATATATGACCTATGCATTATTCATAAACGTTGAGGTGGGGATCTGCTCAAATAGAAAACATATAATTGTTAAACATCGACCAAGAAGAAGTTTTACGGTGAGTCCGGCCATCTAAAGAGAACAGCTGGACCGTCGATGGATCGAGCCCAGTTTCATGGACTGGCCTGCCCTGATTGATTTTGAGAAATCCAGGACTTGTCAAATACAATGAGCAGCCATTGATTCAACAGTTTTTCCAAAGGAAAAGGACCAATCTCATCGGTTCGCAGTTTGAATGGGTCACCGCAAAACACAGTAACTCATCGGAGGCAAAGCAAGAGATTCGCTGCTGACTGAAGGCCCTTCAGAAAATCAGTGGCCGAGGGATGCCACATGCTAATCAGCAAAATAGCTACAGAGCTTCGACAATGTAAACTAGTAATTTTTGTGTGCCTGTGTGGGCAATTGCCACACAAGTCCACACGTTCCTGCATGATTCTTGATAAATAGGAGATGCCTATTGTGATACGTATCAGTCCTCCTTAATGATTCTTTAATTCTTCATACTCTCACATTCTGTTTTTCTCATGCAAAAGTTGGTTGGACTCAGCCGCTTTGAATTGTATTGGGGCTTGGCTTGGGTTAATCCGAAGTGTTATACAAATCGGCCAATATTTATTTATTGTTTACTTAGAAGAAACTGTCTTTTCCATAAAACTACTAAGGCCATGCCCTTATGCTTTCAAGATTTTGTCTTGCTTCGAGGCTTAGGTGGACATACTCTACATCGCTCAACTCCACTTGCCATGGTTTGCAATCCAGATAAATAACACACTAGAATGTGACAGCAGCCACAAGATTCAAACCTCGAACTCCTTGGATATGAACTACTTGCCACCCAGTTGCCCTATGTGCCTTGAGGCAATCAACCATTCTTTATTCAAGTGATTCTGAATGAAGCATGATTTAGCCAATTCATCATCAATCGCCCATTTTAAAAGACGCTGAAGTGCTTACGGGTTTCTTTCAGTTTCCACTTGATTTCACATTTCACTCAAAGAAATTTCCAAAATATTGACAAAGTAGCTCTCAGCCTCGATCTCACTCTCAAACTGCAGGCCCACATGGACCATCTAGAGTCTAGCATCTGCAGTTTGCTATCGCCCATCGATGTTGAAGGCCCAGGCAACCATCCATGGTGTTGTTGAGGAATCGATCAATGACATCACTGGAGTTGGCCAAAAAGGGCATCTGCAGTATTTCCAATCCATCCCTCCGCTTTGGTCATGTCAACCTGCCGAACCTAGGGATGTCAGAGGGTTGGGTTAGGTCCGACCAAGCCTTCAGTTTTTGAACTTAAATTTTTTCATTCCAAACCAGACTGGCTACCTCAGGGGCTGTCTGACGATCTGGGGCTGTCTGACGACAGTAACACATTGTTATTAAAGTCTCCTACTGTACATGCAACACTGCAACAAGTCTTCTATGAATCTGTCTTATTTGCTAGGACAGATTCATGGGGCAACAACAATGTATTACGTTGCCAAACAACCTCTTAAGAACATACTTTTATGTTAGAAAATGGACCAAAGGTTGAAAGTTTTGGATCTAGACATTAGACCAAATGTAAAATCACATACCAAACCCAGAAGGAAAAAGTAGGTGGATATATGTGTGTATGTATGTATGTATTGTGCTTTTGTGTAATGGACGCTCCAATTTTTTAAACCATTAAAAATTAGACTTTAAAAGCATTGTAAATTGTTGCTAAAAACACTAGGAACCATTGCTATGTACATGTCGTAAACTATTGCTAGTCCTCATTTTTTACAGCCACCGAATATAATGCATTGAGCGTGTAAATAAATGCATTGCTTAAAAAAATGCACCAAGTGATCTCTACTGTGAGAGGTTGGAGGATTTCTCTATACAGAGCTGGGTGGAGAAGTTCGAGGACATATATATATATATATATGATTTTTGACCAAATGTATAGCCTAAAAAAAAAACATCTGCGTGATCTTTGGTCAAATTTAGATTTGGGATTTGGTTCTTTTGCAAAACACAAACAATCAAAGACAATAGATGACAATACTTGGGTTTTTTTTTTTGAATAATTTTTCATAAGGAGTTTTGTTTTGTAAAGCTCTTGTTGGAGTTCGATTGATTAAATACACGGCTGTCAATACACACTGGTCCCAAAAATGCCAAGGCAAACCAGATTGGAATTTAAGGGCTCCAGCCACATCTAAAATGTGATGGTGTTTTCTTTCAACTACACCATTTTGTTGTGGTGCATAAACACATGTGTGTTGATGAACAATGCTTTTTTCATGAAAAAAATCATTTATCTCCCTTAAAAAAATCGACTTCATTATAAGTTTTAACAATTTTAACCTCAGCTTTATATTGCCTTTCTATCATATTGATAAAATCTTTTAATAGATGAGTAGTTTCATGCTTAAATCACATCAAATAAACCCACACTGCTCTAGTATAGTCATCAACTAAGGTAATAAGATAGTGTGCTCCAGAAAATAAGGCTTGGGAGTATGGCCCCAAATATCACAATGCAACAACTCAAATGGATTATTTGAACAAGAGACACTTTCATTAAAAGGTAATCTAGGCTGTTTTGTTAGTTTGCATACGTCACAATAAAATGTTTTCATTTTAATGCTAGATTCTTGCTGAGAAAATAGATAATTCATGGCTTGTTTTGGATGCCGAAGTCTAAGATGCCATATATCTGTTCACTTGAGAATACAGTTCATTGCCAATGATTGATGTGAAGGATCAGAGATCTTAAATACAGGCCATCTCTCAAACTACCCAGTCCAATCATCATCCTAGAATTCAGGTCCTGCAACGAAAAACCATTGGAACCAAAGATGACTTGACATTTAGTAAGTGAAACAAGTTTACTTACTGATACAGGATTGAATAATTTGGAATATAGTAAACATTTTTTAGTATCAAAGAAAGTTGTAGAGAGGCTTCACCAATATGCGTAGCATGTACCACAGTTCCATTTGGTAGTTTTATGGGATAAGGTGATTGTAAGACAATAACATTAGACAGAAAATTAAGGGACGATGACATGTGGTCAGAGGCACCACTGTCAATGATCCATGTGCTGGATTGTGAATATATCATACCTGCAAAATGAGATTGACCATTGGGCGGGTGTGGCACAAGAGCAGTTTGATCTTTAAGAAGTTGTTCTAACTTATTGTATTCATCCATGGTTAGAACATGAGCTTGATCCTTGCTTGGATTAGGCAAAAACAATAGACACTGAAGCATTAGAATGTATTTTATTTCCATCTATGGCATTAGCACCCCCAGTTTTTTGTTTTCCTCCTTTTAAGTTGGGAGGGCATCCATTTAGCTTGAAACATCTCCCCCTCGAGTGACCTACTGTTTGGCAGTGAGTACAATATAAAGAAAAAGAGAGAGAAAGGCAAGAAGAAAGGATACAAAGTTTTACGTGGTTCAGTTCAGGAGAACCTTCGTCCACACTAGGAAAGGCTTTCTTGCCATTTTTCACACTATTCATCCTATGTACATCAATACATTATATAGGGCAGCATGAAGCTGCATAAATCACCCTGTAACCGATGAGAGATTTTTGTATATAATGATTTCATTGGTTTCTTTATTTCCCTCTAACGTTTCAATTTGAGAGATGTGATCCAATTCAACATCATTATGATCTTTCTATTTATCTTTTCTTCTTAACGTTTCATCAGGATCATTTTCTTTTTCTCCTTGACTTTCAGTGTAAGAAACGTGGGCCAGATCAGGATCATTATGGCTCATGCATGATAATAAATTGTTTGAATTTGATTTGTACCTTCCATTTGTTGCGGCCATTACCGAATGACATTGCATAGGAAGATTCATTTGATGCTGAGTGTGACGTTGCAGTTTCCATTTTCTGTTTTCATTTTGGTGAGACATTGTAGTTGTGTTGGGTGTTTCAGCATTTGAGTGAAAACTTCCATTTTGTTCCTTGCAGCTGTCGATGCCATAGCTGGATGTTGCAGTTGATTTGGGCATTACATTATTTGATTGAAAACTTCCTTGTTGGCTTGATTTGTCATGATTGTCGTGAGCCAGATTTGAATATTTTTCTTTAATACCCCCCCCCGCCGTAAATGGGAATGGCTGATGACGTTGAGTTTGTGTTGTAAGTCAAAAAATTGATCTTTCCCCAAGGCTTTGGTGAATATGTCTACAATTTGACTAGAAGAATTGACGTATCTAGTGGTCAGGCGCCCTGAATTGGTCATTTCGTGCACATAATGATAATCAATCTGAATATGTTTTGACCGATTGTTGAAATCTGGATTTTTGGTTATGGAAGGTTTTGAAGGAGCCAAGTCAATTCTACAGCTGTTGATGCCATGGAGCGATATTCAGCCTCCGCACTGGATCAAGCAACAGTGGATTGCTTTTCTGCACTCCAGGAAATACAGTTAGCTCCTAGGAAAGTACAGTACCCTTCATGGATCTTCTGATGAGATGGCATCCAGCCCAATCCACATCTGAGAGGGCATATAGATCCATGGTGCTTGGAGAGAGGATATGAATGCCATAGTCGGTAGTTCCTTTGATATATCAGAGAATACGCTTGGCAATTTGAAAGTGAGCTTGAGTTGGATTTTGCATAAATTGGGTGATAAAATTCACTGAAAAAGTTATCTCTGGTCGAGTGATTGTCAAGTATTGTAATGCTCCAACTATAGCACGATAAAGAGTTGGACATGAAAAAGGTGAAGTATCTAGAAGAGCTAGCTTGGCTGCCATAGGGGTGTTCATAGGTTTGCAATCAAGCATTTGAGCTCTTTCCAAAATGTCCTAAGCATATTTCATTTGAGTGAGAATTGACCATCGTAGGTATGCAAGGCTTCGATCCAAAGAAAATAACTTAGTTGCCCCATATCTTTCACTAGAACTTTGACTTCAAGCTTGGAGATAAAATTCTGAATTAAGTTAGAAGAGCTGCCTGTAAGAACCACATTGTCGACGTAAATTAAAAGAATAAGACAATGGCCATTTTCATGAAATGTGAACATGGATGGATCTGAATAGCAACTCTCAAAACCGTAAGTGAAAAGAAAATCACTTATCCATTGAAACCAAGCTCTAGATGCTTGCTTTAGCCATATAGTGCCTTTCGAAGATGACAAACATGATGCAGTAGAAGTGGATCTACAAACCCCGGTGGTTGAGACATATAAACCGTTTCATGAAGCAATCCATGTAGGAAAGCATTTTTTAGATCTAATTGTTTGATGTTCCATTTGAAGATGATAGCAATAGAAAGTACAAGTCATATAGTACTTGGTCGACTGACGGGAGAGAAAGTCTCTTGGTAATTTATCCCTTCTACTTGAGTGAAACCCTGAGCAACTAGGCATGCCTTTAAACGATCAAGACTTCCATATGCTTTGGGTTTGGATTTGAAAACCCATTTTGATCCAACGATGTTCATGTAAGGTTCTCTTGGAACTAAATCCCATATATTATTAGAGCTTAATGCAGTCATTTCTTCTTCCATGGTATGAATGTTGGCATACTTAGGATTAGGTTTGTGAATGCCTACTGTAGCTGTGTTTAACATCGTTTGGTTTCCTAGAGACGTTGATCTAGCTACAGATCTTGTTACTATGGTTCGAGTTCCCATACAGGTTGATGGAAGACTGGTGTCACTTGTAGTTTCTGAACTATGTAAGCTTGGTGGAGAGTTTGGCGTTGGATCAGGTGGATCGGCTGGATGAATATTTGTATCAAGAGATCTATCATGTGGCATGCTTTATTGAAGATCGTCATAGACATTTAGACTTGGATCTGGTGTAGGGCTGGAACCAGATTATGGGTGATCGGAAGTTGGCATGGTTCTATCACTTGAAGTCCCGATATCAACAAAGGATATAAAATCACTATCCATGACATCGTCCTTATAGAGAGAAGACAGATTTTTGAAAGGGAATGTGTTTTCATCAAAGAGGACATGCCTGGATATGTATAGACATCTGGAATTTGGTTTGAAATATTTGTAACCCTATGAAATGTGTTATATCCAATAAATATACATGGAACAGATTTAGGGTCAAATTTGTTTTGAACATATCCTCTCAAATAAGGGAAGCACCTGCTGCCAAAGATATGCATGCTGGAATAATCAGGAATTCTTTTAAACAATATAGAGAAGGTGACTGCATAGACAATGTTGAGGTGGGAAGCCTGTTCATAAGAAAGACAGCTGCTGAGAATGCATCAATCCAAAATCTCTTTGGTGCATTTGAATGAAAGAGCAACGTTAGACCCGATTCAGTGATAGAGCGATGCTTGTGCTTTGCTTTGCAAATTTTGCTTGGGTGTCTTGGGGCAGGAATATTGCCGTTTAATTTGAAGGGTGTCGAGATATAATATGAAGCAGGAGCTTGTATATTCACCACCTCCATCACTTTGGAAAATTTTTATTTTACTATCAAATTGGCGCTCAACCATTGTGTGAAAATGAACAAAGGCATAAAAAAAAATCAGATTTGTGTCTTAGAGGGTAAAACCATGTGAAACGGCTATTGCCATCGACCATGAGAGCATAAAACCAATATTGTTCTCGAGATATAACTGGTGCCTGTCCCCAAACATCACTATGAATTTTTTTTAGTGGGAAAGAAACATTATCGTCTTTTACAATAAAAGGCAATTCGTAAGATTTTCCCATTTGGCAACTAGCACAAACCGAGAGAGAAATATTAGGTAAAATATCAATATATTTCTGGTTTTTGAAAAAAGGGTGAACAACAGATTGAGGATGTCCCAAACGTGCATGCCAAAACTCTTCTGTCACTTCTCGGAAACGTGATGAAAAGAAAGCCTTATGATTGCTGTGATTTTTCACTGCAGAGAGTCTGCCTGGTTCACTCCCTATTGCCATTACTCTACCTGTCCTTCTGTCCTTTAGGCCCGTTTGATTGCAGAGAAGAATTTAACGTGGTAAATTTACCAGGGAAAATTTTTCTAGGAAAATATACAGGATGAAATTTAACCCTCTTCCGATTTAAGGCCCTATTTGATTGCAAGGAAGTTTTTTGTAGGGTAAAATTAACTGTGTTTGATGCACAAAGTAGTTTTTTTGCAGGGTAAATTTAACTGTGTTTGGTGCACATGGTAAAAAATAAGAGAGACTTTTTTCATGACCCTTAGAAATTGTTGTTTTATTGGTTCTTGTCCAATAACTCTTTCCCAAGATATCACAGTTATTTACTTAATTATCTTTGAAAATAACATATATTTATGGTTTTATACTATTTGAAATACGATGATGCTTTATTCGTTTTCCATGTTAGTAGATAGTTTTCTCTTGCACACTTACGAATATTTTTCTATCAAAAAAATGTATTGCACTAAACCTAATTGTCATAATAACGACTATATTTTCCATGTGTTTCATGTCAAGAAAACATTTTGCTTCATTTTCTCACGAGGAGAATATCAGGCTGCTGATCTAGAGTCTGCCCATCTGCAGGCGAGCGACCATCTTCTCTCTTTCACTCTCAGTTTACTGTGAGAAATCTAGGGTTCTCTGACCTTGATTGGTGGGAAAGAGGGAGGCCAGCCGGTTGGAGAAACCTGTGAAGTTTCGGATTTGAAATTGGTTTCATGGGTTGAAAGAAATTCCAATGAATCCATCCGCTTCCCTCTCTTCTTCCTCGTCGGATGGCGTCAAATCGAGCACACCCAAGATGGCAAATACAGGAAAATCGGCGTCTGCTGATGCCTCCTTCGATCCCACCAATGGAAAAGCCAGCTAGGTGGAGTTCTTTTCAAGTATGGCCCCAAACCCGTTCAGGTATTCTTCTTTTCCATCTCTACCTTTCCTCTTTCTTTTTAACTGCGACGGATGCCTTCGACTTAGAGCAAGAGACGGAGAGATTTGACGGTGTAACTGCGGATGATCCCAGATAACCAAGCTGGTTTTTCTGTTGGTGGGAACCGAAGGAGGAAGAATACCTGGACGGAGAAAAGAAGCGGCAGCGACGGAGAGCTAGAGGCAGTAGATAGAGAGCAAGAAGCGACATCGACAGCTTTGACGGAGAGCAAGAGACGGTGATGGACAGCTTCGGCAAAGAGGAAGATGCAGGGATGGAAAGCAAGTGGCAGCAAAAGAGAGGGAGCGCGAAGGAGGAAGAGGAAGATGGAGGCCTTCAATGGAGAGCAGGAGAACAAGAGGCAGCAACAGAGGAGAGGGGCTTAGGTGGAAGGGGAAGACGAGGGGCTTCAGGTGGAAGGGGAAAGACGCGAGGGCTTCAGGTGGAAGGGGAAAGATGCAAGGGCTGTGGAAAGACGCGAGGGCTTGGTAGAAGGGGGAAAACGAGAGAAAGAGGATGAAATTTTTGAGCCCTAATGGCTCAAAAATTTGTCCACGGAAAAAAGTCGGACCTCTGAGGTCCGACTTTTTTCCGCGTTAATTTTTCACCTTGTCGTACGAAAAATTCGTGTTAAATTTTCGGCGTTTGATGGTCTCACCTCACAGCGGTTGAATCTTCCATCATTGTACAATTTTCACCCACCCCTTCAACTTTTCCCCCCTGCAATCAAATGCAGCCTTATGGTGCATCAACCAGAGGTGAATTTGAAATCATATGGAAAATCATTAGTCAATTTGCTAACATAAATGAGATCTTTAGTGAGGCATGGAACATAGAGAACATCCTTAATAGAAAGATTTGGAGAAATATCAGCCTGTCCAATGTGTGTGATTGGAATACATTGCCCATTTCCAACAACAACTGTATTAGTGACCATTTTGGAATACATCCTTTATAAACATTTGCAACACAAGCAGTGACCATTTCCATCCCTC
>NC_045142.1:20667158-20731156 GCF_008831285.2 Nymphaea colorata | reverse complement strand
CAAACTGAATTTCATCATTTTCTAAGAGTCAAACACTCTTATAATAAATATTTAATTTTAAATCACTTAAATTGGAAGGAAAATCAGATTTTTATGGAAATTTTGAGGAAAATGGATAATAGCCACGTTTCCCAATATTTAAAAGGTGGATTTCATCTTCATTTGCCTAAATTTTAATTCTTTTGAGATTCTCATCCATGACACAAGTTTATAGACTGCTTCTCTAACACTTGTTCTTGAGAATATGATAAGCACATTTAAAGAAAGTCCTACGTTTTAATTAAAATCAACCTTTAAGTGTATATTGTATGATGTGTGATTTCATTAATAGACTTTGAGAGATTATGAGAGAGGGGAGCATGAATGTTCCAAATGAATGAACTTTGAGAGATTATGAGAGAGTGAAGAATGTATGTCTCATATAGTTTCGCTTCGTATTTCACATGTTCACACTCACTCAAAGTCAATAGCATCACATGCATCTTCTCAAGAAATTAAGCGATTCAAATTTGAGTTACGAAAAAATGGTGACCATGTCATATTGCAACAAGAATTTGTGAACTTCACTTAACTTTCAAAGAAAACACAAGTAGCGCATTAATAATCTTGGCCAAAATATGTTTTAGAAAACAACCGTTTTGTAATAATTTGAAACTTATGTTTCATCACAAGAATGAACCCTACCTAACCAAAACCCAAGTTTCTAATATTTTATACCAAATAACACAATTTGGCAAAGAAAATTTTCTTGCTAAGGTTACTTAGCCATTTTCCCAAAAATTGATCATAAGATGTTCACAATTTCAATCCAAAATCATCTTCAGTTCACAACAAAAAACTTAATTTCAATCTTCAAAATCCCCATTAAAACTATTTTCAAGAATGATGGATTTCAAAACAAATGCCACAACAAAGGTTTTCAAATCAACTTGAAAACCCTCCAATCTTCAAATAACATACAAAAAAAGAAATCATTTTCCAAGGAATCTATTTTTGAATACAAGTTCAAATCACTTATTCAAGATTAACTTTGATTCTTGAATCCAAACCTCAATGCACAAACATATAAGATTTTGCATCAATAACTTGTACATGGTCCAAATAATCCTTAGTCCTTGGTCAATTACCCCTGTTAAAAGCGGCAGGAACGGTTGGACCTCGTACCAACGGGCAAATCCTTTCTCTTGAATTTTTTTTCAAAATTAATGAAAAAAAATTGCTGATTGTGCATTCAACGCCCTCGAGGACGGGGTAGGGGCCCATCATCGTCTCTCTAAGATTTATTGGATCATATACAAGTTGTGTGGGATATCAATTGCACAGAACTTTCATGCATACCAGCATCATGTAGTAAACATTGAGGATATTCCATGAACCCCCTTTTACTTCAATTTGTCATACCATCCTCAATTTAGGAGTTGTATGAAGCCCATGTATGCTCTCAAATCTTCAAATCTATCTCTTAGGAATGTATGCAATAGTGCCATCTATTTTGCATCTTCTCATGAGTTTTTTTTTAAAAAAAAAACAAATCTTTGCCTACATCATATCTCAGTCATTCAGTTGTCGAGGTAATTCTAGGACATTAGTCTATGATATAGCCTTATAAATAGACCACCCAATTGGACTAAGAAGTCCCCTCATTAGTACCAAAACGGACAATAGTCCTGATATATCGATGGGTGATGTTGAAGGTTTTCTGTATTCGGGTTTTGGTCTGGACCCGATCCAGTGAGCTCTGGTTTGGGGACCACTTATATCATTGTAAACCTTAATATTAAGAGTTAATGAAGTTTTAAGAGACAGAGTGTCTGGCAGCTAGTGGGCACCAGACCTCCTCACCCGTGGTTTTTTCTCCCTCTTGTTGAGGGTTTTCCACGTTACATCCGTGTTCGATCTTTATTTCTCGTGTTTCTACTATTCTAACATGGTATTAGAGCTGTGAAGTTCCAGCGTAACTAGTTCGTTTTTGCTTCTTTTGTGTTTGTGTTGAAGGAGGACTCGTGCTTGACACTGTTCATCACCCGATACTGTTCACTGCTCGACTCTATTCACCGTCAGACGCACCCGACGCTCTGCCTGGAATCAACGCCCAAGCCCAACGTCGCCCGACGGGTCCTTTCTATGCCACCGACCGCCCTGTTTTTGCCACCGTATTCTTGCCACCGTGAAGTTCCGTTGTCATCCCCTACATCGTCCATCGAGCTAGTTCAGCTCTAGTTTTGCTGTCGTGCCTTCATCGTCATCGCCCCCTGCCTTCATCGCCAGACCCTGGTCCCTACCGCTAATCGTCGTCCTGCTCCCGCTGCTCCTTTGCTACTGCTTTGTTGTCGCCGCTTGCTGTTGCTCTGGTGCTACTGGTGTCCAGCCTGCCGTCGGTGCTTCTTGCTGCCGCCAGTGTCCCGTGCTGCTGTCGATGGTTCTTGCTGTCGCAAGTGTCCCGTGCTACCGCCGGTGCCTTTGCTACCGTCGGTGTCCCATGCTGTCGCCGGTGCCCTTCATGCCGCCAATGTCCCTTGCTGCCACTGGTATTCCTTGCTCCACCGGTGCCCTCTGTTGACGTCGGTGCCTTTTTTGTTACTGTCGACTAGTTTGTGATCATGGCATCATCTTCCTCTTTGACCATCAACACTGATCAGACTGAAATCAGGGCTTATAGAACTGAGAGTGTTCCGGTTCAGGTCACTACCATTTGCCTTACCAAGGAAAACTATCTTAAGTGGTCTGTCGCCATCACTATGGGTATAGCTGGTCGAGGTCGTATTGCCTATGTGAATGGGAGTAAGGTTGAACCTGCTGCAAATAGTATGGCTTGGGATACTTGGTTTCTTGAGGACAACCAAGTGAAAACTTGGATTGTCATTCGGTGTCATCTGATATCAATCTCTCGTTGTAAGAGATTGATATTTTAATATATTAATTATAAAAAAAATTTATGCTAGAATTTTATAATTTACAACTTTCTTAGCACTACAAGATGTATTTGTAGAACATTATCTGTATGTCTTTAGGTACATGGCTCTTAGAAAGTGTTTATAGCGTAGCAACAATTTATAATAGTACTTTTAAAAACGGTTTTAATTCATCCAGCCATATGATAACATATAGCAGTTAACTGATTTAGATTTTTCATATATACATATATATATATATAAAGGAAGTGAAATCCTCTAGCCATTCGGACCTCCATTCAATAACCGCCATTGACGCAGTGCATTGAAAGAGTGATTAAATGCACTCGCCATGTATTGTAATGTTGGTGTGCTGTGAGAGGCTGAATTATTTTTCTATTCAAATCTGGATACACACTTAGATACTGGATTGGATGAGAATCATAAAGGCCTACCAATTTTAATGAGATTAGATTCGATTTAGGAAATTAATTTCTTTCCTCCCATGAAGGGTATTTTTGTTTTTTAAAAATAGAGTTTGGTTTCTACTTTTTCAATTTAACTATCCTCCTTAAAATTGAATATCCATTTGATTTCCATCCAAACAGGTCACGTAGCTGACTATATTTTTTCCATCCAGTAACATCCAATGACAGGTGTGTGTGTGTATATAAAGGTTCGCCTCAAAGAGGTATCGCAATAGGTACATTACAAACATTTTCTATTGATACACAGTTTTTCATAGCATTTAGCATCACTTTTTGGAATTTGCATTGACAGATTTGAAAAGGCCATCTGGCAAATTAACCGGCCAGCAGCTTTCAGTTCTTCCCTCTTCACCATGATACAAGTAAGTATATATATTTCTCTCTCTCTCTCTCTCTCCCTCTTGTCCATTAGTTCTAATGGAGACACCTGGACGTTGCCATATTCCGGCAAACCACATCAACAAAAACAATGAACAGTTCTGTTTCACGGCAGCCTGTTTTAACTTAATCATATATTTTAATCTTAAAATAGACAGTACTTGCACTGGTTTAATTGCTAAACATATACAGATTGGGACCGGAGCTTTTGAAGAGAGAAAAATCACACTTAGACGCATATTTTATGGATCAAAATTGCTTTTTTTTTGCTATTTTCTCGTTCCTGATGTGTTGATGAAAACCAAGTTATTTTAACGTGCTTTTTTGAGCTGTTTGTGTGCTTCCACTAGTTTCAAAAGCTCTTCTAAGATTCCCAGCATTTAGTCAAAACCAAAAACCAGCAGAAATCATTTGAGGCCAGAAAGGTCAAACTGAGCCCTTGAGACAGCCGGTGGCAACTGTAGGTTTTCTGGGATGTTAGGCATCAATTGCTGCTGCATTTTGATTAGATTTTTGGGCATCTTTTATTGAAACTTGCTTGCTGCTATTAGGCCTACTGTTTCCCTTTAAAAATTTGCATAAACGTACAGTCGACAGGCATCAGATTCGGGGTAGAAGTCAATTTTGGTAGGTTTTTTTTCTCCCTAAAAAGGTAACCAGCGAGACGAAATGCTTTTTATTTTTTTTTTTTATTCCTCTTTTAAACAGGGTAAGATCATAAGTAAAAAGAAGTAAATGGTGCCTTTAATAGAGATGTCTATTGAACCCAAATCCAATGGCCTAAATGATCCCTTTATTATCAAGAAGGAATCTGTTTGGTGATATATAAATTTTTATGTGTTAAAGTCCCAACCTCAAAAACCAACACATGAATGAAGACATCCCAACCCAAGTGCTCATTCTCACCATGCATTTGTTCATTAATTAGAGAAAATTAGAATATCATGCATGAACATCATTTCAAGCATATATGAAGAGGAAGACAATATAGCAAGCATATTTTTGGAGATAAAATGAAGAAATAGAATTTATTCCACCTTACTCATACTCTTGGTACACTCAAGATATAGCTCTTGATCCGGGATAAGAAATCATTTGAGCTTTCTTGCACGGCCATGGGGAGGTAGCAAGAGGAAAAGAGGAAATAGATGAAAATGAGAGGAAGATTACATACCTTGAATGTGAATGATATTAGAAATGAGCTCTCTCTTTTGAATGACCTTAGAGTCGCTTAAAATGAAGCTCTAAGATGATGAACCATCAAGGGATCCTATTGTGCTTCTTTGGAGAGTTGTAGATTGATGAAGTTTGCTCCCAAGGTTGGAGAAGAAGAGAGAAAATGAAAAGAAAGAGCAAAAGAAAATTTGGAATTTCAAGTGAGGAAGCACAAGAGGTTCCTTCGTGGTTGGCTCATGCTCAAGAGGAAAGATTGTGTAGGTATTTTTCAAATAATAAAATAATGACGTTTTTTTTGAAAAAATTTGGGGTGACAACAGATGATTTGATGGACCAATCTCTATGTCCTGCTTATGTATAAGAAATTTATTTGACAAGAACAATGTTTTGAAACTTGTTTTTACATAAAAAAGTAAATTTTTACTTGAGGAAGAAGATTAAAGAAGGAACCCTTGACTGCATTTTTGGTTGCAGATCTCCTTGGACATACCTTAACAAAAATCTACAGCTTGTGAACCTGCCTCTGATACCATGAAAAATTTTGTTATTGCTGTAGTTTCACAACACAGAGGAGAATAAAAGAAGAGAGAACACAAGAGGGATGCAAGGTCACTTCTGTCAGAAATAAGTCGTGCCATAATTCTCATTCAAATATGTTCAGCTAACAGAAAATATGTTGAAATGCAGTACATAAGGATGTGTGGATCTGGATGGCATGTGGCTATGAATTTAGACTGGATCCAGTTAGATCAAAGTCAATGGCAACTGCTTAACACCGGCACTTCTGATTGACATTAAAGAACTGTATAAAAGAAATAATGCTGATAGGGTCTACTTTTTATCTCTAAAATCTAAATGCTGCTTTCTATTTTGCATCTCATGTTTGATACAACAAAAAGGATCCATCATTTTTTTTCTTCCTGAGAACAGTAGGAAAGCTGACCTTTCTCAACTCTGGTTTCTTCCTGTATGAAGTTAAAAATCAAGAGCATTTCTGACAAAGGAATAAACAGTATGATACCTATAGCCTGCTTATTTTCAGATATTTGAGTCACTGAAGTCAATTCGAGTAACAAAGAATGCTTACACTGAACATGGGATCTCACTTTTGGCTTCCTAGTCTCCATAAATTTTCACTCGCAGGTATACATATGTATACCTGTGCAGCATCTTCTTTTTATTAATTATCTTCATTCTTTAGCCTTCATTTTCAATTTTTAGAGCTATGGTGTGCAGATCATCACTTTTTTCTTTTTTCAGTTTTCCAGGGCTTCATTAGTAACCTGCTTTATGGATATTTGTGTTAAAAATATCTGAACAGCATCAGTTAGTTTTTTTAGTTCTCCAAGGGGCTTTGTTAGTAACCTCGTTCATGGCTGTTACAAATATGGGCTTACACACACACACACACATGCTAAGTGTCACGTGTTTCTTGGTTCATGTATAATTGTGTGTGTGCATCATTATGTGTGTGTGTGTGTAAGTGTATTTTGTATGTAGTTTTGGTCAGTGTATCTTCATGTTTTATAATTTGTTATTCTTCGTTTCCATACTTCCATTGGTTTTGTCAAAATTGGATTTTCACAAGAGCTTTGACCAGCTCCAACGGCTCCGTTTAGAGTTTAAGAGACATTGAAAGTAGTTCAACAGCTAGTTCAGGGCTGCTTTGTTGTATGTTTTGAGGGATGAATTCCTCATACGTTTCATGTTTTTGTAAGCATACTTGGGGAACATCATCAATTTATATGTTTTGAGTGGGTCCTTGTTTAGCTTGCCTTGATTCTTTGTATTGGAATCCTTCATTTTGGGCTGTTTTGGGCCTCTACATTGCAAGCATTTTATCAAGTTGGTCCTTCGAAATTCTGATTTCAAGGTCGTATGACAGATCGCTAGATGAATTTATAATGTCTTCCATGGAATATAAACATGAAAGGTAGATGTTTGTACAGTGCACAGCTTGCTTGTTTTGTTCTCGTGTTCATTCACTTGCTGGATTTCTTGATTTATTTAGAGGTTCCGCTTGTGAGAATACTATCCTATTACTTCTTTATTGTGCTTGTTAGACAAAATGCTGTTTTTATGGATATTTCAATGAAATTTCTCACAAGCAACTCATAAATGATAAATTTCTTGGTGTTCCACAGTGTTTTATCACCTGTTCTAAACATGCCAATTTCAGAGTCAAAGCAGCAGAGGGTATTGGTTGCATCCTGCATTCTCTACTCAGAGGTTAGTTTAGTTTTCTACTTGTTCTGGTTTCCAACGCCCAAGTATAAATACTGTTCCCTCTTTGAAATTTTTATTAAGGTCTAATATCCATACATCTAATAAGCATGGGAAATTCATTTACTAGCTTTAGAGAAGGTAAAAAAGGATCCTTCTTTTTTCCTTTCATGGAGGAAAAGTTAGTCTTGTTTCTACTTATGTAAGCACACATGGTGTCTGAACGTTTAAACTCTTCTAATGGCTCGTACTGCCTCAATCCTTATTTCCTGTTCAGCATGTTCTTCATAAGAAAAAAAAAATGTGCATTAGCCAAAGTATCCAGATCATCATGCTCGTGCACTTTCTAAATGCTGTTCTAATCCATGTAAAACGATATTCAATTTTTTACTTTTGACAAATGTTTTACTTATTGTGTCCCGTTTTTGAAAGCTTTATTTGCCAATGCTTGGTTTATCAATTCTTTAAGTTTCTTGACTATGCTGTTGAAAACAAAAATAAAATGTCGAGATATTTTTGATATTTTTCTCCTTTGCATCTGAAGCTTCAGTTCCATAATTTCCATGTTGCTTTCAAGAGATTTGTGATGAAGGCAGAGGTAGACAGACTTAAGTGAGATCTCCATACAGAATAGGGAATCAAGGAACCAAAGCTTCCTTCGTTAGTCCTTTCCCAAATATGTTATCAATGTGATTCTTTGTGCCAACATATCTTGCTTCTTCTTCTTGGTCTTCAATAGTTTGTCTGATAAAATGCTAATCTGTTTTAATGTGTTTTATTCTACCATGTAATAAAATCTTAATGGCACTTCGGTTAACTGGCTTCAGCAAAATTTCTCCAAGTGCAACCAAAAGATGTTCGAATCCAAGTTTTTTAGATGTAGCGAACACTGTAGCTCTAAATTATGCTTTTGCACCTGATCTAGCTATAACACTCTTTTTTGCTGCTCCACTAGACAAGGTTCTCTCTAACAAAGAAAAAATATCTAGATATTAATTTCCTTTCATCTAGATCTCCAGCCCAACCCACATCTGAATATGTCAACAATATCAACATGTCTAGTTCGAGTTTGTTCTCAACTAAATGAGGCCATTGCCTACAGTGCCCTTTAAGTGTCTTAACATTTTTCTAGCCTTGGTTCATGTACAAATTGAGATGCTTGATTAAGTGCATACACCAAGGTTATCAAGATTCATTAAATTGAATTGAAACCAGAATTGATTGACTAAAAAAATGTACTTTATTTGAAAAATTTTAACATTCAGGATAAAATGAAAGAAAATGTAAAAGCTTACACTTTAGAAAAATAAAAAAATGATAAAGAAATTAAAACACAATAGAAATGATCATTGAGGTATGGTCAATCCTTTAGTGATCAAATGGGCTAAGCTACTCAATAAGCAAGCTTGTGTTCAATTGGTGAAGCGATCATGTGAAGTACTTTGGTGTTCTCAAACTAGAAAGTGAACGAAGATCACAAACTTTCTTCTGTGTGCAAGTTGTATGTGGATGTGATCAGAATGTGGACTTAGTTCTCTTCTCTTCCTTCATGCAAGATCTTCAGTATGTGGATGAAGGGAAGACGCCCTTGATCTTGTTTTGTGCTGGTGGTGGTGGAGACTCAGGCCTGCACAGATGGTGTAGGCATATGTGAGAAAGCTAATAGGAAGACTGCTACCATCCAGATCTAATAGTATGGTTCCTTTTGATAAACTTGCTGATGTTGTTTCTGTTGGACCTGATCCTGCTTATTCCTTGCGCTTTTTATTACAAACTACTTAATCATGCATAAGCTATCAAATGGTAGCAGAACTTATGTCAGTTAGATCATGCAGTGCCAAAAGGACAGCTTCTGTTAATAAATGGGAGGACAGAAGATGAAGTTGCAAGGAGCTTGGAAAGGGTGTTGCTTGCAATGCGAATAAGCACCTCAGAGCCTATGGTGCAAACTTTGTCACACGGCTTTTTTTTAACTTTAGTTGAGCTGCATGTAGGCCATATTGTGCCTCAAAAAATAAGCTATCGATTTTATGTCTGCATTTCTTTTGCTGCAGGTTTTGAGGAATGCTTTCAAAAAGATGCACATCTATGTTCATCAGAAGTACGGTTATTCGTATGAATGGAATGAGTAGTATATACCTTGTTGCATGGATACTTATGTTACATTGATATGGATACAAGTGCCCAGTGTGGGTGTGATTGTTCAATTGAGTGTTTATTTATGTTTTTTGACGTGCTAATATCATTTGTTTTTACTGGAGAACATTGAACTTTTATTTGTAGGATCGTTTTTGAAGTAGGAATTGTAGTTGTTGTCCTGTGTTTCTAGTAGAATTTTCACCAAATTAAAAATCGTTTTTAAATATAAAAATGACCTTCAAAAATTTTTGTTTTTTTTTCTTGTATCTAAAACTTCTTTGGAATATGTAAAATGGCCACCAGTTTTCAGTTGGACCAATTAGGTTGGATTTCCAACATTATTTAGTAGTCTTCATTTTTTTTTAGAATTTTAGATCTTTAGTTATTAAACTCACACGGCATTGGTGGAAAGGTTTGCTTTGTTGTTCTCTTTTTTTTTTTGAGTGAAATTTTATATCTTATAGTTGGTAAGGGTTTAACTTAGTAAATATAGGTTCACTTCTTCATTTTTAGGACGTGTTTATGTTCTTATAAACTGTTTTATTTTTTTTGCTTGAATTCTTGATTTGTTTAGCATAAGGTGCAAGGAAGGAGTGATTAGATAGGTGGGGATAGAGTAGAATAGGTGATTTGTATTTGATTTTTGAATTTGATAGTTCGATTTTTGAATTGGATAGTTTGATCCTCCCTACTTCTATAGGAGAGCATATGTAGTTCTTCTTCTACCCAACAAATCAGTCTGGTTTCATAAAAACTCCTCTTTTGGTAGAAGAGAGTTCCTACTTCCAAGTGATATGCCATTTGATGTCAAGTACTTTTTTGGAAGCGAAAATTTTTTATTGTGCATAAAAACATTTTAAAAGTGTCTTGTCATGCAATGATATGCCTTCATTTTGTTCTTATTTCCTGCCCAAGCAAAATGAAATTTTCAAGTTTTTTTGTTGTCAATCATTAGAAAAGGAAATCTGGAGTTGAAGAACAAGTTGTGCATGATCAAACCTCTTGCACAACTTGAGGGGGGCTGTTAAGATTGTACAAATTGGATCGGGTCTACAGACCCGATCCATCTTGCCCATATACCTAAACATAATGGGTGGTGGCATACTTGTAAATACTTGTTGTTTTCTGTATTTACTTGTAGCATACATTAGGTAATATTAATGACAAGGAGGAAGGACCACGGTTGCTGCCCTCTTTTCTTCTCTCTCTCTATTGCACGTGCAGTCACCTCCTCTTCTTTTCTTCTCCCATCTACAAAGGATTCAATCCAGTGGTTTGGCGTAATATCTCAAAATCTTACAGCAATCTTACACCATCAGATCATATAAGTATGTCCTTTCACTATTAATTTCTGTCATGTTGTACTTTCTGCAATTTTCAGCTGCTTTTCCTGAAGTTTCAGCTTGCATTTCCTGTGATAACCATAAACATGGAAGATAGTATTCCAAACTGCTATAAATTTTACTCATTGATTCTGAATTAGTTGTTGACTTATTTGAAGATCTGCATCAGTACCAATTTCTGTGGCAATTTGAAGACATGTTGTATATGTTACGGTTTTTTACAACAAGTAGATTGAACCTTGCTGCTGCTGATTAGGTTGAGAGGATTGAGCTGTCATGTTTTTCATTTCTAGTGTGTTATATCTCTTCAATAATCTTAGTTAATTTATTTTATATGAAATGGAAGGCAAAGAGTACCTTTCCCTCCTACCATTCCTCAAAGTTACACCTACATTATTATGTGTCATGGGCTCTGGAATCCATCCTTTCATCTTGTCAACCTTCAACTTTTGTGTCAGCTTTGAAAGTGGTGTTTTAATTGGGTAGCAGAGTTGGAATTAACCTTTTCTCCTAGTCATTTTTTTTCCCTTTTTCTCAAGGAACCCTTACAATAGGAGAAGTATAAGGAATTCATCTTGTTATGAACCCTTCCATCAGAAAGCCCTATGTTTACAGGGTGAGTTCAAGGGCAGTGCTTTCTTGCTATGTTTAGTTTGCAAAAACCATCCTAGTCATTTCTCTTCTTCCAACCAAAGGTCACTTGGTTTTATAAATGTACTCTTCTCGAACGAAAAGGGAAAACAATCTAGGTAATATATCACTTGACGTCAAGAAGTTTTAAAAAACCAACTATTTTTGAAAAGGAATTTTGCTGCATGACGATGTACCTTCGATTTGTCTTAGGTATTCCTTTGAGGGTCAAGGAGGAAGTTTCAAGCCCTTGCTATCAGTCAATTGAAGGAGAAGACTGGAAAGATTCTTTGTGTCAGCTATGAAGATGGGTTCAGTGATGTCGAGGAGCTCAAGGATTAGGAAATGTTATTCGCCTTTGCAATCAAACATCCGCAAGAATCAAACATGAAAGTGCGAAGACGTGGAAGCCTGAGTGTTCTTTGAAACCTTGGCAAGTAGCAAAATGAGTGTTGAGAGATGGGCTCAGGGCAAGTGTAGTTGTTCCTCTGGGTTAGTAATCGAGAGTACTGGGTATGCATAAAGGTGATTTATGTGTATTCCACAAAGATAACAACCTATGAATTTGTCTCGTTGAAATTCATAAGTTGAAGTGGGTATGACACGTGACAAAGCTACACCAAACCATCAAAGTGATGGCGTTCTGTAGTAGCCTCTGGGGTGGTGAGGTATTCCCCTCAAAGGTGAAGGCCGGCCTAAAAAAAAAATTGAAATGACAAAGAAGACAAGCAAAAAAAAAAGCAAGAAAAAGCAAAAGAAAATCAATGACAAGAGAAAGCAAGAAAGAAAAAGTGTCTGCCAAGGGATGCAGGACATGAAAGCTGAAGTCTTTAGCATTGATTGCAGATCCTTTGCGTATAAATGATTCGAGGTTAATATCTACTCCTTTTCTTTGGTTTCCTATGAAGCAGATAACAATTTCTTTATGCTCACACCTTGAAAATGGAAAGAAATCCCTTCGTGAGATTTGATAGCATCGGTGCGATTCCCAATCCTAATACTTCATCGAATGCTTCAGGTAAAAGAAGGTTGTCTTTTCCACACAACATGCACTAAAAGCTTATGGGCAAGACTTTGAAAATAACAAGCCATTTCAATGTTCAATTCTTTGCAAAGAAAACTTGACATCTTTTGCTATATTCCTGATTGGTGAGTATACAAGGGAATACTAATTCTCTTTAGATCATTTTAGTTGAGGTTTTGTCTTATTGTTGAGTGTCAACCTGGTTTAGAGTCTTTAGACTTTGAGACCCATGTTCATTATTTTGTTTATGGCCATGATTATTTTGAGTCAGTTTTATGTAGTGCGTAAGTTGACTAGAGTACTTTTTGTGCATAGTCTAGCATGGTAGGGACATGGGTTAAAGTAGTGTTGTGGTTCCATGCTTGTTTGAATCTTAATTATAGTAGTTCTGGTTTGATTGTTAACTGTCGTGTTCTTTTCATTGAGCATTTGATTCTGTTTAAAACCATGTATCTAAGTTGCACATGTCCTACCTGGTTTTGATAGTTTGGTTTTTAGTTTAAGATGGTTCAGATTTTTTAGTGATCTGTATACTTTGCCAAGTTGAATTATCCAATAGATTCTTTTGATCAGTTTAGTTCCAAATTTTATAGAAGGTTAGTTTCTATACATTTGTTTTTCATGTTATTTCTGCCTTTCTGCCTTGTGTACCTGAGTGTTGCATGTTCATCTTCGTTGCAAGTGTAATAGTCATCTTGCATGTTAGTATAGCTTATTGATTTTTCCATGTTTTTTACTGGTTTTTAAGACATTTATTTCCTACAAATTGTCTTCAAGAACTACTATTTTGTTTCCAGTGGAAATGAGGTTATGGTTTCCATAGACATGTCTGACTAGGATGCAGTTAGGGGAAGTTAAATTGATGGGTGCATCAAGAGCAAAATTGTTTAATTTTTTTTTTGTCAACACCATGTGCTTGGAAGACTAGGAATGTTGGGATGACCTCTTTCTTTTAATTGTAGTAGATGACCTCTTTCTTTTAATTGCATACTGCAGGCTGGTTTGAAATTTAGCGATTTGTCCATGGTGTTTAATGTTCCATAAATCATGCTCTGGTCACGGGTTTCTCAGGCCCTCACCTCAGCTATTGTTATTGCTTTCGCTTGGTGCATCATTTTGTTCTGGACTTACCAAAATCAAAGTTGCCTTCCACCTTATTCCAAAAAGGTAATTTTTTTTTTCTGTCTTTTTTTCACCGATTGAATGAAGTTGTCTGGAAGGTCCAGAAAAGGTAAGGATCTAAAGATAGTTTTTTTTTTTTTGTTTACCTTTGAGGTGCAAGCCCATCTTCAAGATTTATGGTCTCTATGGTTTTCAAAATAAAGTTTTTAATTTAACATAAAAAAATTTTCTCTTGCATCTATGGAATTAGGGCATTAATAACCTATGTCTCATTATATATTGAATTTAGGCTTACTTGGCTAATTATTTACGTCATGCAACATCTTTGACTCTATACACAATTGTCCTTTGTAATCTCTTCTCTTCTATGCATTGAGTTACTTTGCAGCTAACTGAATGCAAAGTGCTAACCTTTGATAATTTTCTTCACTTATATTTTGCTCTATATGTATGAATATTGAAATGTACAATTAACCGTTTGGATAAGAAGGTTATTTGCTTCCTCTTGTAAAGATGAATGAGATGGTTGCCCTTGATGTTTAGGATTACAATTTTTCTTTTTATTTTGTGAAAATACTATTTATTTCTGTTAAATATGTGAAGGAGAAATTTTGAAGTTCAATTCTAGCCATCAAATAGGCACGTGGGGGGGTGTTAGTGGGGGTGGAGGAAAAAACGGCATAGGCAAAACTTCCATACCATCAAACAAGGAAGTAAGATGCCTAAAATAAAAGTTCCATCCCATTGCACACAAGCCCTTTTTTTGAATCTGGAAGTTTAATTCTACCCCATCAAAACCTGCGATTAAATACCTGGTGTACGCATCTTCGAAAATTGTGTTCCCATGAGAATTTATCCATGAACAGACTGAATCACTACAAATGACCTTTCCAACTCAATAACTGTACTACCATGTCGAGTAGTTGTCATATCAAAAGAACACATGAACCATATGAAAGTAAACAGACAGTATTATAAGGGAAAAAAGGGTAGTAAGATGAATATAGAACTCCCACCTTACAATACTTTGGGGGATTGTGACCTCACAGAGGCTCTGTACCATGAAAACAAGGGCCAACCGCAAGAACTGTCAACTTACTTTTTGTACCATGATAGATATAAACAAGTGAATAGAAAAGGCATTCTGAAGGCACAACAGACTGTCCAGGTGCATTAGTGACCTCTTCTTTTAAAGGGGGGAGGCATAGAAAGTTGATGCCCCTTGACATTCAAAATGAAAACTAGTCATCTACTAACCCCACCTCAAGCCATTGCACCAATCCCCTTGATAACAACATGCCCCATATATTCAGTGGCCAAAAGTATGTGCTGGAGGGCCAAGGTGGTGAGCATCCACAACAAGTTCGCAGAAAAAACCAGTCTATCAGTAAAAGCTAGTGGATGCCATTAATGGTTACTTATTTCTTAGAATGGAGATGAAACAAAACCTATCACTTAAGCTGTGTAAGTTCAGATGCTGATCTGGTAAAGCAATATTGGAATATTTTGATAGGTAAATATTTCTAGAATGACAAGGTTTTGTTGCTTTAGATGTCATTAACATATTCCTTTTTGTTTACTGTCAGATGTATCTCACACCTTGTTGTGCTATTGGTTGAATATGCCCATTCTAACAACCAATCCAATTTCTGTATGTTTTGTGAAATTTAGGGTGAGCACGGCCCAGACAGCCAGGTTGTCCTTGTTGTTGTTGATGATGTTGATATGGATGCTATTGACATGGTAATACTTCGTGGGGAGTTTGCTTCAAAAGCATTAAGCCACAGTTTTACTGTGCACACCCAAGACATGGAGGAGGTCATCTCTGCACATTGCTAGAATTGGGTAGGCTTGGCAATCTGTAAACTAAATGTGTGGAAACTCATCGTTTCTGCCTCCTGGGCTGGTCTTGGGAATTGTTTGTGATTGGCTTTTGAAGTTTTAATGGTTTTGATAGGTTTTTCATCTTGAAACACTGACTTTGACTTGAAATCTGGGTATTGAACTCATGCTGAGCTTACTCTTTTGCCGAATCACCTGAACAAATGTCCAATTACATTGAATGGTTTCTGCTGCACTTTTAGGGCTCCTACCAAGTGGACACCTGCAAAATAACTCTCAGGGTCCTATAACCAACTGAATCCTCTTGAAGCCTGCCATTTTCCAATTTACGTGTGACTTTTCCACAATGATTAGTAGTCTAGAAGAGTTGCACAATTTGACAAATTGACTTTCTCTTGGTCTATTTACCAGGGGAGATGATTGGGGCCACAAAGATTGTAGTCATGGATGAGATATCAACTGGATTGGATAGCTCACCTATATATCAGATAGTCACATTTCTTCTGTGTACAAATGCCCCGGTGTTGATATCTCTTCTCCAACCAGCACCAGAAACGTTTGACCTCTTTGACGAGATGGCAGAGGGCAAGATTGTTTATCACGGTCCTCATGTCCATGCTCTTCAGTTCTGTGAGGATTGTGGTCTCAAGTGCCCAAAAAGAAAAGGTGCTGCTGATTTCCTTCAAGAGGTATATACTGGGTTCATCTCCTTCAACTTGAAACAGAACCTGTCCCTCTCTCCTTCCTCCTTTAGGGGCCGTTTGATGGCATGGAATTATGGAATTGGAAATATATTTCTGAAAATATATTTCCTGGAAAAAGGGAATCCTCTCCTTCGCTTGGGGCTCAATACTAAAAGTTATACATAAAGTAAGAAGAGTATGGTGACAGGAAGAAGAAGCAAGCAAACCTTCCCTCTCCAACTCAAAATCAAAATACGTCATACATAAAAAAGAGGGAAATGCAGGAATCGAGAAACGGGAAAGGGGAAGGAGATGATTCCAAAGCACAGGCACAAAATGAAGAAATTGGGATTTCCAGAGCACAGGCACAAATTGAAGAAATTGGGATTTACCTGATAGCAGAAAGTGACGATGACGACTTGACCAGCGAAGTGGACCGCCTCTCCTTCCCTCACCGACCTGCACTAAAGCCTTCACTCTTCCAGTGTCACTCCTCCGCCTTCACCGATCTGCACAAAATATTGGCTGCTTTTCACGGCAGATGAACAGTGACGAGATGACTTGACCAGCGGTAGCCATTTCCTTCAACACCCCAACGAAAGGGAGAACCAGAGAAAGGTAGGAGAGCAAGAGTACAAGTGTACAACAACAACAACAACAAAAGAGTGAACAGAGAGAGATAGGAAAGAAAGAAGAGCTCTCAATTCCTGCCCCCACAGTCGAATTCCTTCGATGGGTATACCATCTCTTCGCATGGCTATTTATACAGCACAGCTCGAGTGGATCGATGCCCATCGACAGAGAGAAAAGAGAGAGAGACACGGATAGGAAGGGGAGAGAGACATGGAGAAAGGATTACTTACACAGCAGGAGAGTGAGAGGGACGACGTCTGAGGCAACAGCAGCGAGAGAAGGCAGCAGCTCCCTCTGGCGGGTGGGATGAAGCTGAGGATGAGGAGACGCCATCGCGTGCCCTAACGGGCAAAAAAATATTTCAGGAAACATTTCTCCACCTCTCGTGGTGGAAAGATGTTTCGGAAACGCCTTCAACGGACAAAAAAATGTTTCCGCGTTTGATAAATCAGAAATTTTTTAAAAATTTGAATTTTTTTCGTGAGCTACAGGATTTTTCCTGCCGTCAAATGGGCACTTAAAATATGCACATAAGTAATGCCTGATTTCTTTGTTGAGGATTGATGTTTTTAAACTTTTGCGACTTGTCTGCAGTTACTAGCTCTTAATAGATTTACAAATTAGTAGCTGTTCGACATATGTATCATAGAGAGCAATTTAGCAATGATATGGAGAGTCATTTGTGTAGAAATAATAGACACACAAGAACCAAAGATCGAACACAGATGTAACGTGGAAAAACCCTCAACTAGAGAGAAAAAACCATGGGTAAGGAGGTCTGGTGCCCACTAGCTGCCAGACACTCTCTCTCTTAGAAACTTCATACACACATAAGATTAGGGTTTACAATGGTATAAGTATGCCCAAACTAAGACCCAATGGATCGGGTCTAGACCCGGACCCATACATCAAGATCCATCAACACTCCCCCTCAAGTTGGGCATACATATCAAACATGCCCAACTTGGATACATTTCTCTCAAATGGAGTTACATGTAAAGCTTTAGTTAGAATATCAGCAGTTTGGTCCTCAGACTTCATGTATAGTAATGTTAACTCCCTGGCATCAATTCTTTGTCTGATGAAGTGACGGTCAATCTCGACATGATTTGTTCGATCATGAAGCACTGGATTGTTAGTCAAGTTAATTGCAAATTTATTGTCACAATACATCCTCATAGGCCCTTCAATCTCTATCCCAATATTAGTCAGCAAGATCTTTAGCCACAACAACTCTAATACTCCAGTAGCAACTGCCCTATATTCAGCCTCTGCACTTGAGCGGGAGCAGACATCTTGTCTCTTGCTTCTCCAAACAACTAGATTTTCCCCCAAGAAAACACAGTACCCTGAAGTAGATCTTCTGGTGTCAACATAGCCTGCCCAGTCTGCATCAGAATACCCTTCAATTTCTATAGACCTTTGTTTCACATATAGAACTCCATTGTCAGGATTCTTCTTCAAGTAACACTGGATTCTATCTATAGCCTTCAAGTGTGCATCCGTAGGTGCATGCATAAATTGGCTCATCACATTTACAACAAAGGTGATATCTGGTCTAGTCAGAGTGAGGTATATCAATTTACCAACTAGTCGTTGATATCTCCCTTTAGCTTCTTCACACAAAAGTTCTCTGCCCTTGCTACCGAGTTTGTGCCCAGCATCCAGAGGAGTAGAAGCTGGTCTGTATCCCAGTTTTCCTGTCTCCTTCAGTAAATCCAAGGTATACTTTTTTGATTAAGCACAAGAGTTGTACCTGATCTGGCAAATAAGATGTCATGTTTCTGTGCAAAGCTGGAGGCCTCACATGCGAATGGAAGGAGTGCAAAGCAGCCATGGAACCTGCCGCGGGGGAATGGCATGAATAGTCAAGTGATCAAGGAGGAGGCGAGGCTGGCGACTCAAAGCAAGATGTAGGGACGGGAGGGAATGAAGATAATAACAAGCACCAGTATTTGATATTACAGTTGGTGACCTTTTTCCCTTGGTGAATTGCAATCATGTTCCAAAAGGGGGGAAGTTCAACGTTGGGCATTCTCTTACCAATGGCAAGTCTATGAGAATCAGGAAAAGCCTCATAAAATTCCGAAGGGTCCTTCGAGATCTGATTGCAAGGGTTTTGAGGGATATCAGACCATTGGGGATGAAATCATAGGCCGATTACAAGGAGAGGGGGAGAGGTTACATACCAGCGCCCCAGTTCTTGGAGCCAGAAATTGTCACTCCCAACCTTGACTGGGTTACAAGTTTGACTACTTGGAGGAGAAGGATAAAATCATGGTTGGTATGGGAGTTCCTTACTCAAAAATTGATAGGGAGAAGGTCCTAGTGGCCTGCAAGATGGTACAAGGAGAGCACACCTTCGATGGTAAAGAATGCATATATACTGATATGGAGGGCCACTCTTAAGCTGTGGTGAACCAGGCAGCGGGCTTAGAACAGTTCATAAATTCTGACATTACCTCTGAAGTTTGGGTCATTAGTAAATGCCCCAAATTGGTAAGTGAAAATGTTGATTTGCACGTGCTGAAATACCAAGGAAACCCATCATCGATTTACACAAGTACTAAAGCAGAGAAATCATTTCTGTCTTTGAGAAAGAAAGGTTAGTTCAAATCCTTGTTAAATATAGAAACTGCTTTAGTTTTATTGTGCCATATATGAACAATGATTTTAAAGTAAAGCTTGTGGAAAGTTCAATATTCAGCTATAGACAAGCTTGGCCATGATTGTACACATTCTACTTAGGGGAAGGATATGCTCTAGAAAAACATTTTTCCTTGTTGGTAACAATGATCAGTAATCACATATTGGAACCATGGTACACCAATGTCCGACATTTCTCTTGAATTTCTGTGCAAGAGACTGATTTCATTAAAGAGAAACCTTGTGTTTCCTCATTGATTTTAATGATCATTAATCACATATGGGAAGCTTGAGAGATCGTTTCCCCTCATTTCTCATGAATTTCTGTGCAATGTTTAGCTTTCTTACAGACAAAAAGCACATTGTATCTCATAAAACCACAATCACATACAGAAACCTTGAGAGTGCATTTTCTAACTTTTCATGTGTACTCCTCAAGACATTGTTGTGTAATGCAAACTTCGTATCACTATCTCTCTCTCTCACTCAATCTATGGAAAGTTGTAGACTGCTTTCATTGGACACTGATGTATGTATTTATGAATCCATGATGCAATTCCTTTCATTTATGCAATTGTCTAGACATGTCATAATAGGTCTCCTGTCGTAAACTAAGTGTAAAATTTTTGTCAAAGCTTTATAAAAGGTGTTTTGTTTGCTAGATTCCCTTCATGTTCGTTCATTAATGATACTATTTGTCTATTATCTTGTTTTATCGATTTTATATTGTCTGATAGAATACTGATACTAGTTTAGCCTTGCTCTCTCAAAAGTAGAGATATTAGGCATTTGATGTTATTGGTTTGATGACTACCATGGTAATTGTATGACATTTTAATCTGCTCTTCTACACTTAGTGAATTGGTACATTGTCTTATCAGTATGGGTTGCAAGCAAACAGCATGTCCAACACAGGTGAGTAGATTTGTTATCCATGATGCCAAGCCTTTAAAGCTAATGAAGGGTAATACTGACATCATGTTAAGCATGAATATACATCTCATACTTTCTAAGGTCATTCAAATCATACTCATACAATGAGACAGTCAAGAATGTTGAAGAAGGGGAAAGATGGTAACATACTGAAAATTCATACGACCACAAAATTTTGATCAATTGAAGGCAATTCGAAGGAGTAGATACAAATGATTGGAAAAAGTTGACCATAGGTGTAAGAGATCATGTTGACCAATGGATATGATTTGAAGGATTTTAAGTGGTTAAGTGTTGTTAGAAAAGCCTTATATATATAATAAATAAATATACATATACATATATAGTAAATAAATAAATATATGGGCAGTCATTGGCCGCATGCAGTGAGTCGAGTGGCTGATACGACTGATGAGGGATGGGGGTACATCATGTTGCCCGCCCCCCTCTCCCTCATTTGTTTGTATTTAGCTGAAGGCCTCGGCAGAAATCGATCGTCGATTGTGGCTTTTTCACAAGAAATTGCCTAATCAAAACCGGGTCACTTTGAAACCTTGCAGTTTTTTGGACCTGCTTATTTCCCACGGGATATAGATCCTAATTTATTGGATAAAGGTTTTTGGAAAGCATTGATGACTATTGGGTCTGTAAACACATTAAATTGAGTATTTGGATGTTAATTGGTGGGCACCGGATCCACCAATTTACCATGTACGTACATTAAAGGGACTGGAATATTCTAATATGAACGTCCTTTTTAATCTGCAGTTGGACTATTTGTTATTCATTAATGGAATGCAAGAAAATTAAGGAATTTCACGATAACGGGAAATCGAAATTAATTCCCAAGAAGGAAGCCTTTCGGCCTCATTCAGGTATTCAACGTCCGTCTCTCTCTCTCACCAAGAAATTGTTTGCTTTCCCTAACATTTAAACCCAGAGGAACTTCTAAACTCCATCCCACACACTTTCCCTTTCCTCTCGATGAAACCTCTCAGCCGCAGGCTCTTCCCCTGCATCTCCCCTCTTCTTCTTCAACTTCTTTCCCTGTCCTCTCGGTGAAACATCTCAGATGCAGGCTCTTCCCCTGCATCTCCCCTCTTCTTCTTCAACTGCCATGCAACCCGTCTCCCTCCGAGCTCCCCTCTTCTTGAAGGTATGCACTAAACCTTCTTTCTCCACCCCTCTCCCTTTTTGTCGCTCAATCCAGGTTCTGAGTAGGCCATGGCGAGACAAAATGCCTTTCTCTGCTTAGATACTCATTCTTTGTCTCTGATTTACAGCCCTGGCCTGCGGAAGGAAGGTGGTCCAGCCCTAATCGCTGGTGGGTGTTCTCATATGAGGTCATTTCTGAAACATCTATGTTAACCTGTTCTCTCTCTCTCTGGCCAACACAGCTCTTGTATGTTATCTTTTCCTGTCTCTCTCACTGATTTGTTGTCTTCGTTGTGCTAGTCCTCAAGTTGTTTCATGAAATTTTTGTGTGTATGTATACCTTGTTTTTGGTATGCTTCAACAGCACTTTTTTGTATTTCATTCACATTGGAGTACGTTAAGTCTGTCATTGGCTTTCATAAGTAATTCTTAGGCAATTTAATTCTTTAACTTCCCTTTTTTCATGTTATTCTTTGAGGCGTCTGAGGAGAAGCAGAATTATTTAAATCAGTATTGATTTTCTTTTTGTAGTTGTCAAAGTGAGTGAACATATATGTATGTAAGCATCATGTGATCATCGATTGCTTTCCAATCCAGTATGATATTTGTATTTCTGTATGCATTCATTCGTATGGGTTCTTCTGCATTGTAATGCCAAGGGATTGGTTAAACGAGTCTTGGTATGTGGCATAAGTAAATGAAAACGCTTACTGTGGTGGACATGCTTTTCATATGTTGCTATGAAACACTGAATGTCTTTTACTGTAGATGACATCTACTATGTTAGGAGTCAGCAGTATGTATTTTTTTTGCTTTGTGTAATCTCTTATTTTTTATTTTTCTTATCTTTGTGGTCTTTTATTTTATTTTATTTTCTTTTTCTGCTTTACCAGCTGAATATCTTAGCTGTAGAGATCCAAGGACTCTGCATGGGCTATGTTTCAAGCTGTTGGAGATCCCAACAGCTCAAGTTGTTTTCTGTTTGTTGGCCGATCAAGTTCTTAAAGGGCTATTTGTGAGGTTCTTAACAAACTAATTTGCGATTCAGAAGTGTCATAGATTTGCCTATTTGTGAGATATTTAGTTTGTTCACATGGTATCATAGCTTGGGTATGTGTGATTTGTTTTGTTCACCAAGTTGGGGCTTCTTTCTCAAAGAAAAAGTGAGATAGTTTGCTGCTATAAATTTTACTGATTGATTTGAATTAGTTGTTGACTTATTTGAAGATCTGCTTCAGTACCAATTGCTGTGGCAATTAGAAGACATGTTGTATATGTTACGGTTTTTGACAACAAGCAGATTGAATCTTGCTGCTGCTGATTAGGTTGAGAGGATTGAGCTGTCATGTTTTTCATTTTTAGTGTGTTATATCTCTTCAACAATCTGAGTTAATTTATTTTATATGAAATGGAAGGCAAAGAGTACCTTTCCTCTTACCATTCCTCAAAGTAACACCTACATTATTATGTGTCATGGGCTATGGAATCCATCTTTTCATCTTGTCAACCTTCAACTTTCGTGTCAGCTTTGAAAGTGGTGTTTTAATTGGGTAGCGGAGTTCGAATTAACCTTTTCTCTTAGTCATTTTTTTCCCTTTTTCTCAAGGAACCCTTACAATAGCAGAAGTCTAAGGAATTCATCTTGTTATGAACCCTTCCATCACAAAGCCCTATGTTTATAGGGTGAGTTCAAGGGGAGTGCTTTCTTGCTATGTTTAGTTTGCAAAAACCATCCTAGTCATTTCTCTTCTTCCAACCAAAGGTCACTTGGTTTTATAAACGTACTCTTCTCGAAGGAAAAGATTAAACAATCTAGGTAATATATCACTTGACGTCAAGAAGTTTTCATAAACCAACTATTTTTGAAAAGGAATTTTGCTGCATGACGATGTACCTTCTATTTGTCCTAGGTATTCCTTTGAGGGTCAAGGAGGAAGTTTCAAGCCCTTGCTATCAGTCAATTGAAGGAGAAGACTGGAAAGATTCTTTGTGTCAGCTATGAAGATGGGTTCAGTGATGTCAGGAGCTCAAGGATTAGGAAATGTTATTCGCCTTTGCAATCAAACATCTGCAAGAATCAAACATGAAAGTCGAAGAGGTGGAAGCCTGAGTGTTCTTTGAAACCTTGGCAAGTAGCAAAATGAGTGTTGAGAGATGGGCTCAGGGCGAGTGTAGTTGTTCCTCTGGGTTAGTAATCAGAGTACTGGGTATGCATAAAGGTGATTTATGTGTATTCCACGAAGATCAACCTATGAACATTTTGTCTCGTTGAAATTCATAAGTTGAAGTGGGTATGACACGTGACAAAGCTACACAAAACCATCAAAGAGATGGCGTTCTGTAGTAGCCTTTGGGGTGGTGAGGTATTCCCCTCAAAGGTGAAGGCCGGCCTAAAAAAAAAATTGAAATGACAAAGAAGACGAGCAAAAAAAAAGCAAGAAAAAGCAAAAGAAAATCAATGACAAAAGAAAGCAAGAAAGAAAAGTGTCTGCCAGGGATGCAGGACATGAAAGCTGAAGTCTCTAGCATTGATTGCAGATCCTTTGTGTATGAATGATTCGAGGTTAATATCTACTCCTTTTCTTCGGTTTCCTATGAATCTGATAACAATTTCTTTATGTCACACCTTGAAAATGGAAAGAAATCCTTGTGAGATTTGATAGCATCGTGTGATTCCCAATCCTAATGCTTCAGGTAAAAGAAGGTTGTCTTTTCCACACAACATGCACTAAAAGCTTATGGGCAAGACTTTGAAAATAACAAGCCATTTCAAGTTCAATTCTTTGCAAGAAAACTTGACGTCTTTTGCTATATTCCTGATTGGTGAGTATACGAGGGAATACTAATTCTCTTTAGATCATTTTAGTTGAGGTTTGGTCTTATTGTTGAGTGTCAACCTGGTTTAGAGTCTTTAGACTTTGAGACCCATGTTCATTATTTTATTTATGGCCATGCTTATTTTGAGTCAGTTTTATGTAGTGCGTAAGTTGACTAGAGTACTTTTTGTGTATAATCTAGCATGGTAGGGACATGGGTTAAAATAGTGTTGTGGTTCCTTGCTTGTTTGAATCTTAATTATAGTATTTCTGGTTTGATTGTTAACTGTCGTGTTCTTTTCATTGAGCATTTCATTCTGTTTAAAACCGTGTATCTAAGTTGCACATGTCCTAACCAGGTATGGTTGAAGAACTATGAATGTTGGAGTTGTTAAACCTTGGTATTGATTTCATGTGTTTGTTGGTCTTCTCTAGGATTTCGAAATTAGAGCATATGCTTCTTGATTGTTTTTCTAAAAGGTACGAACCAAGTTAGTTAGCTGAATTATTTTGCAAACATATTAATTCCTGATTTGTTTTTTCACTTTTTGTGTTTGATAGTTAAGATTCCCTGCATCTGCATCATAATTATATTTTCATCACTTGTTCACTGAACTTATGTATATTTTTATGTTCTTAAGGTGCTGTGGTTTTGATAGTTTGGTTTTTAGTTTAAAATGGTTCAGATTTTTAGTGATCTGTATACTTTGCCAAGTTGAATTATCTAATAGATTCTTTTGATCAGTTTGGTTCCAAATTTTATAGAAGGTTAGTTTCTATACATTTGTTTTTCATGTTATTTCTGCCTTTCTGCCTTGTGTACTTGAGTGTTGCATGTTCATCTTCGTTGCAAGCATAATAGTCATCTTGCATGTTCGTATAGCTTATTGATTTTTCCATGTTTTTTACTGGGTTTTAAGATATTTATTTCCTACAAATTGTCTTCAAGAACTACTATTCTGTTTCCAGTGGAAATGAGGTTATGGTTTCCATAGACATGCCTGACTGGCCCCATCAGGATGCAGTTAGGGGAAGTTAAATTGATGGGTGCATCAAGAGCAAAATTGTTTTATTGAATTTAGGCTTGGCTAATTTTTTACGTCACGCAACATCTTTGACTGTATACACAATTGTCCTTTGTAATCTCTTCTCTTCTATTCATTGAGTTACTTTGCAGCTAACCGAATGCAAAGTGCTAACCTTTTCTTCACTTATATTTTGCTCTATATGTATGAATATTGAAATGTACAATTAACCATTTGGATAAGAAGGTTATTTGCTTCCTCTTGTAAAGATGAATGAGATGGTTGCCCTTGATGTTTTGGATTACAATTTTTATTTTTATTTTGTGAAAATACTATTTATTTCTGTTAAATATGTGAAGGAGAAATTTTGAAGTTCAATTCTAGTCATCAAATAGGCACGTTGAGAAAGTGGGGGTGGGGGCGGGTGGTGTAGTGGGGGTGGAGGAAAAAACGACATAAAATCCCATCAAAATCCCATTGGCCGAAGAAACTCAAGATGCCGATGCCGATCCTTCTCCAAGATCTAGGAGGAGGTTGTTGCCAATAGGGATTAAATGTTAAATGCAAGATTTGGTTCCCGCCGGACAGTCAGCCCGGCTTAAAACTAGGTCAAGAGAGTACAAGTGAGTCTTCCCAAGACCGGTTTTGACCTACTAAAAACTAGAATGATAGGTAGGCTTATTACAACTGTAGCATACACTCCTCACTCAAACCATTCATTCATCATCATCCAAACCATGCATACATTCCCTAGGTGGCCAAACCACACCCTTGACCCTAGGTAGGCTTAGTGATCCGGGAGTCGTGTGCTCAGCCCACGGCTTTAGAGGGACTTCAGCCAATCACTTTGTCCTTGGATGGCTTAAACAAATTGCACCCAACTCACAGTTCTATAGGGTGAACCGGAATATACCTCCCAAGGCCTCACTTGGGGTCTCCACGTGCTCACCGGAGATGGGATTCCAGCAACTAGGATGTTCTCTCCGGTATTCCGCTACCTTCAAGATCCGGACAGCAAGTTCTCATTGGCTAGAACAAGATATTTGAAAGAGATTATTCTACCAAGATGAATCCGCAAGAGAGGGAAGTAGGTTGGGGAAAGTAGATCTAGTCGCCAAATTGTTAGTTAACCCCAAGAATCAATGTTGTGTCGATTGGGGGATGTTGTCGCCGATATGGCCCGGCGGAAGCGGTTTCTTCCCTTCTTAGCATCAACTCCACGCATGGTCGTGGTTGATGCCCGCGGTTCCTTGCTGGAATTTAGTAAAGAGAGCAAAAATCCAGCAAGTATCAAGACTATGAAGTCAACAATGTATTAACTTCAAGGAGAGGAAAGCCTTCACCCGTGAGACCAATTTAACCCTGGTCTTTTGTAGAGAAAGGGGGATGCAATGCCGGTCGCCGGCGAGCGTTGAGGCTTCCTTCAAGGTTAAGCTCATTCTTCGCCTTTCACAACCTCTACTACTCCCACGAACCAGCCACGTTCCTCCTCAATGGATGTATTGGAAGATGCAAGAGAATAGCAATCAAAGTCCAATTGGATAAATAAATGAGGCTTCACCTTCGAGTAACCCCTAGGAAAGTGACGTAGATAGGGGGATGCAAGCCTAGAAAGCGCCTAAGCACGCGTGTCTTCCTCCTTTTATGGCGAAGGTTGAAGCTCCGGTGAGGTATGTTGGTCGGACTCTGGTCGCCATGCTCCTTCTTCTCCTCGGCTCCTTAGTTGGTTCTCACGATCTCCAATGGTGGATACCTCCTTCCTCGAGCGAGCTATGGATGGGAGCTGCTGGTTGTGGTGCGGATCGCCTTCCTAGAATTGAGGTAGAATCTTCCCAAGTTTGGTTGATGGGAATCTCTTAGAATCATGCCAAATCTCTTGCCTTTGGTGAAAGTTGACTAGGTTCAATGAACCTAATGGGCTGGACGATCCTTTCCTTGATTGTTGGAGATGGATTAGGTAAGTGGATCTCGCAATGGGCGAGCTGCCTTCCACCACGTGCCTTCACCTTATGGTGCCACCAAACTCCTTCCTCAACTGATTCAGTCCAGGTTCAATACACCTAGGCGCGTGACATCTCCTTTCCAAGATAGTAGGGGATGGGTATAGCAAGTGTCGTTCCTTCCTTTTTGGAACGGTATAGGTGGCGCGCTTCCTTCTTGCGGCGCCTCCCAAATCTATCGTCTTAGATGTTGGGCCCTCTCCCCACGTGTTGCCACCTGTCCAACTCGAGATCAGCTGAAATTCGACCTTCCTAAAGTGTCGGGATTGGATTTGGAAGGACTGGACGGCACCAAGAACCTCTCGGCATAGCTGAGTTTAGTTGTGGGAGTCGTTTCATAGAACCGGGTTGGGGAGGCATCTCGGTTTGAAGAATCGAGGGAGTGACGTATCGGCTTCAAGAACCGGGTCGGGGAGCAACTCGGTTTCAAGAACCAAGTTGGGGAGACATCTCAGTTCGAGTTGAGGAGCCTCTCGATTTCATGAACCAGGTTGGAGACTGTTACAATCTAGGGTTTGGATCAGGAATCGGGTCTACCGGACTGATCCAGAAGATCACTATAAATAAGGGAATTGTGGGGGTCATTAGGGTTATTGATGAACTAGGGGTTTTCCTCTGGTGAGGGTTGCTTAACAGGGTTAGGCAGTGTGAGGAGCCTCTCGATTTCATGAACCAGGTTGGAGACTGTTACAATCTAGGGTTCGGATCAGGAATCGGGTCTACTGGACTGATCCAGAAGATCACTATAAATAAGGGAATTGTGGGGGTCATTAGGGTTATCGATGAACTAGGGATTTTCCTCTGGTGAGGGTTGCTCTAACAGGGTTAGGCAGTGTGTGTGGGGGGAGTGTTTTCTTGTAGCAGGTGGATGTTAGCAGGTGGTGGCTAACAATGGTATCAGAGCCGGTCGTCTTATTCACCAAACCAAACCACCTCTTCACATTGTCTGCTAATGAGGATGAGGATCCTGCAGTTCTTGAATCCTTCTGCAAGCAATTGGAGGAAGAGCACCAAATGATGGACAAGTTCACGGAGGATGGAAAGGAAGGTTGGGAAGATCGAGCAGTCCCGAGAATCCATGAATAAGAGATTGGGAATGATAATGGCACAACAAAAGGCTTTCAAAGACCTGCTGGAACAATTGCTTAACAACTTAGATGGTAAGGTGATCAGAACTGAGAACATTCTAGAGTTGTCATACAAGGATGGAGAACAAATAGCAAAGGTAGTGTCCGCCTCTCAAGACAAAGAGATGGTTAAGGTCTGTCATCAACTCGATTTTTATGGTAGCAACAATAATTTCCCTTGCGTTGAGGTCATGAAGCAAGAGATTGCAGGAAGTGAAGAGAACCTACAAGAAAATGGCCATAAAATCGTTAACGTTGATGAAAAAGGAACAGGCCAGATTTTATGAAATCTTGGATGTTCGTTCATACTTCATGCCGATTCAAGTTGGAAAAAGAAATAGTTGGAATTGGGAAGCACCATTTAGGCCATAGGGGCACATTCGTTCGATCACCCAAGAAAGGCACCATTCCCCTATCTCCAATAGTCAAACGGCAAGGTACGCATAATTCTTCTTATGTTTATGTGGAGTTATCGGCAGAGCGCCAAGTCGCTTTGCTGGAGGCCTCACATGCGAATGGAAGGAGTGCAAAGAAGCCATGGAAACCGCCATGGGGGAATGGCATGAATAGTCAGGGATCAAGGAGGAGTGAGGCTGGCGACTCAAAGCAAGATGCAGGGACGCGAGGGAATGAAGATCTGAGGCACCACTATTTGATATTACAGTTGGTGACATTTTTCCCTTGGTGATTTGCAATCATGTTCCAAAAAGGGGCAAGTTCAACGTTGGGCATTCTCTTACCAATGGCAAGTCTATGAGAATAAGGGAAAAGCCTCAGAAGGGTCCGAAGGGTGAAATGTAGAACAGATGCATGGACAGAAAAGAAGGGGATATAGAAGCTACATAATAACTAAAAAGAGTAAAAGCTTCATAATCAGTCTATCATCTCCTCAGATTCCTTTCTATTGGTGGGGAAAGAGTATGAAAAAAAGAGGATGGGGTGTTGGATAACCAATCACTGTAGCCTAAGTGAATTGTATGGAACGGTTAGCCTTGGCCAATACCCGAATTGAGTGTAACCATTCAGCACCTGTGGCTGTGGACAGGTTCGGTGGTAATGACTGGAGCAAACATGCGTGTGTGGTATCTCAATCACACCTAAAGATTGCAGTAACCTTAATCAAATGAGGGCCTATGTGTAAAAAATATAATAAAAAATTATATTCATTAAAGACTGATGTATTTCTCTTCAAGTGCATTAATCCTTAAAAAGAAATTCAAGATTTTCAGTTTGGCATAACTCAGGCCCACTGAAAGTGCAAGTATAGTGTTCTGTGTTTGAATGAGAGCACAGAGCGGAGTTTAATTTTTACTGTATCTTAAGTATTCAAGCCAAGTTTAATCTTTAACTCAGATTAGAATTCTTCTGAACTCGTTAAAGGAAAATAGAAATATGAAAGGCTACGGCCAAATTATGGGCACAGCCTAAATTAATCTGTCTTCAATGGAGGGAAATTCGAAAATAGAAATGTAGAAGAGATGCCTGGACAGCAAAGAATATTCTCATTAGTAGAAGTGGGATGTAGAAGCTACAGAATAACTAAAAGAGTAAAAGCTTCATAATAAGTCTATCCTCTCCTCGCATTCTTTTCTATTTGTGGGGAAAGAGCATGAAAAAAAGAGAGGGCAGGGTATTGGATAACCAATCACTGTAGCCTGAGTGAATTGTATGGAACGGTTAAGCTTTGGCCAACACCATAATCGAGTGCAACCATTCTGCACCTGTGGCTGTGGCCAGGTTTGGTGGTGATGGCTGGAGAAGGGACCAGGGTTGAGTGTCTCTGGTTCGCCTAAATGAGCCCACAAAATTTGGCGTCTGATTTTGATGATAAAAAGGCGTTGGGTAATTCTGGTTGGCATTGTTTGGTGGAGAAAGATCAAACGAAAGGAGAGAGAGGAGGGAGGGAAGGGGGGAAGCTTCACATTTGTACAAATAAATTTATTTCAAGATATGGAAATTGCATGTCAAATGAATGCCAACCAACCATCTCTATACCATATTTACAATCGCTTCCCAAAAAGTTTATAAAAATGGGGAAGATAAAAAAGCTGATGTGCCCATGCCCATGGAAACTAGATCAATTAAATTCTAAACAATCAAAAGAAGAAAAAGAAGCGAAGATTTCTCAACTCTTCCTTTGCCTTCTACCAAGAGTTGGTCACCTGTGCATCCCCTAATTCTCACGCTCATCCAATTGAGCCGACTGCAAGCAGATTACATTTCATGGCCAATTTAAGAGTAAGACTGGCCAGATTCTAATTAATTTTTAATATTTCTTGAAATTTTTATTAACCATATATTTTTGACAAATATTCGAAAACCAAACTCCTATTTGATCCGAGCGAACTAGCAATTTGGCGATTGCTGCAAGCAGAGGAGATGAACAACAACATGACGATGGCGAGGTGAGCAATGAGCAAACTGAGCAAGGAGAAATGCCAGAAAACGAGCAACAAAGCAGGTGAATCATGGATTTTTTGATGAAGCAAAAAATTTGGGAAGCAATGACAGAGTTGAGGAACCTTTCTTCTTCTTCGCCTATTCTGTCAGCGACAATCGGTCGATTGTGATGGATGCTTGACATCAGTGCATGCTGCACTGGAAAGGTCCACAGGGATGAGTGGAAGGTGGATTTTCACCAGAAAGGGGGCGAGGGATTGGCTTTATTGTCACAAATAACACATCTTTTTTAAGTTGAGATTTAGGAAAGGATCTACAAACCGATCCTAATTCCAGTTATCAACATTTGTTGTAGTGAGTACTCACCGGTGGAAAGCATGATGGATCGGGAGGGAGAGAAAAAGATAGATAATATTGAGGCAGAGAGAGAGGCAATGCGTTAGAGGCAATCTGGTCTAAGACCCTAAAAGGCAAGAAGGAAGTTGATATGGAAGAGTAATCAACACACACGAGAGTAGCATGAGAGAAATCCAACCGACATAATCTGCCTTTTTAAGACATTATGTCCAAACAAGAATCTGAAGCCTCCAATTGATGTGGCTATAAAAAACAGGAACTTTCCAACTGCATATCCAACTAACCTTTCTAGAGTACTAGAAGGCACTAGTAAAAAGAAAGACGCCGCAGCGAGACGAAGAGGAGCAAAACGCAATCATTCCAACCTCTCCGTTTTGTCATGCATTCAATCTTTTGTTGTTTAAAAGAATGGGGAAATCCTAGATTTACATCATGCTTCTGCAACTTAACTGGTGGGTTTGAGGGGAGAAAGAGAAAGAGAGAGAAAAAAGGTGGAAAAGGTTATCGCGCAACTATGGTTCACACAAAATATGCAAATGGCTTGGGTGGGAAAACTCATTCATTGTCCTGGCCAAATGTAGAGGTTATTCCCTACGGTTCTTGTCCTAAAGTATTGGTCGTAGGGCACAAACAAAAATATTGTAGTGACAATGTGCTAGCATGAATTGTATTTGTACATGCCTGCAGTTGAGACACTATGTCTTGTTTAGCTAGTCTATCAAAACTGGGTTCTGAAATGCAATATATATTTTGTTGTGACCATCATGAAATATACATATGTGACGTTATGCATAGTATCTTAATATGGATGATGGTTAACATACTCATGCCCACCTCTCCGTCTAACACGTAAATTTGACGATAGAAACTCTTTTTGTAGAGACGATTTTATTAGAATGAATAATAAAACGAACCCTACAGTTGCTTTATTGCAGTCTGGTTTAAAGCCAGTTCATATAGTATCATTGTTGCATTTAATTTTTTGAGTGCTTATTTCCTACTTGTAAGCATGAAATTACTTGAGTCTACCATAAAATAAATCATGTAGTTGTGTTATCGCATGATTTTTTGTTCTTATCGCATTCTTGTAAACCTAAATTTATTTTAGGATATCATAAAATGCATATTGCATTTGCATTATTAGAATCTATTTTGTTTGATTGCTTATTGCCTTTTATTAAGCACCATGTTATCGTAAAACCAATCCATACAATGATATTATTGCTTTTAATTTTTCTAAGTGTTTATCACATTGTTGAAACACTTTTTTATTTGACCTATGTCCTAAAACAAATCCACAATTGTGTAAGCAAATATAATAGGACTCAATCAGAGAGCTTGGAGTGCCTTGTAATACTGCATGCTCACCGACTACAGAGAGCCTTCTTGCTTGCTCCTGAACAACAGAAAAGAAAAATGGCACAAATCAATAAAAAAAGGTTCACTGTTACTACCCTCTGCTGGACTCTTTCACCAAGGAACCCCATAGTGCTGAATCTCTTCTTCGGCCAAATCTGCTATTCCTTGTCACCAGGTGGGGTCAGTTGATAATGAGCCCCTGCAGTGGTGTGCAGCACGAGCAACCAAAGAAAAAAAAAGTTTTGGGCATATTCCACGTCAGTAAAAAACAAGAAAGGAGAAAACTGATAAAAAAAAAAGAATAAAAAATGAGGGGCCCGATTTCGCCATAGAACACCTATGTCACCCGGATGCGGCAACCCTGGTGATGCACCCGCGTTGCATCTGCGACCCCGACTTGCACCCAGCCCGAACCTTATTGATTTCAATTTTTTTTAGTTTTTTTATCAAATTCGACATTATGAATATATTATAATAATAAATTAATAATAATAATAAATACCCTCGCTGCACCGTCGCACCACAATTTTTTGAGATGTATCGCACCGGCGCCGACACCATTTTATTTTTTTCAATTATTATCCTACAACCTTTTGGGTTTCAGTAGGGGTCTGGTTGACTCGTACTTTGTAAAAAAATAATTTCATGACCCAACCAAGAAAGATTTTAGTTGCGCAGAGTAAAGTAAAGACGATGTTCAGAATCTCTTATACATGCAGCTGTCGCTGCATTACAAATCGTGCTCCTTCATGATAAAATTCTTTGTAACGTATTTGCATTATAGAATGTAGCGGCATGTGTATACATGAATATTGATGATCTATCTCACTACAGAAAGTCCCCGTACATTGGATTTAAAAACAGTTTAACACATAGTTTTTTTTAATTGAACTGTAAAAAAGTAACGTATATATCTTTTCCCAATCACTACGTGTGACGTCAATGTATTTAAATCTAAAAATCCAAACCAACAATGTTTTCAATATTAAGAGACACTACTCCACAAATTAAATAAGAAAAATAAGAGATAACTCCTTTTGAGAAACACCAAATGTCCACCCAACTTTTCCTTTTGTTTTTCAAACAAACACTTGATCTCGTCAAAAGTACTGAAGCAATCACCCAAATGACGAAATTATCCCTTCAGGTGAGCAGGATTTTAACCACCACCTGAAAGAAGGCCAAAGCACTAAAAAATATTAGTCACCCAAATGATGAAATTATCCCTTCAAATTGAAAATATTACCAAGAAAATAAAACTAAAAAGGAAAAATTGCTAATTAATGGCTTCCGTACAAACTCCAAAATTATATAGATCAAGATTGTGGGGATGAGTTTAAGTAGAAAGATGTAACTCACTAATAGCTATATATATGTAAAAGGTATTCTGGATCTTACAACCAACATGAGCTATTAAGTGAACCAAGTTGAAGAGTACGGTTTCAAAAATGTCAATGACTGAAAGCGAGATATATATGTAAAAAAGTATCTCGGGGATTTTGATGTGGCAACATGCAGGATTGATTATGGAATTTTGCCTCTAAGGCGAAGTTTTTTGTGGAAAATTCTCGCACATAAAAATTAAGGAACTAGAATATAGAACCAGAAGGATCATTCCTTGTTCGTTGAAAACTGCAAACACAAAAACTGAGGATGTTTTTCCTTTGTTAACTAAAATTAATTTTAAGTCTGATACTTGGATAGAAATAAAACAAAATAATTAGTCAACCTGTAAAAATAAGCCAAAGAATTAGCCAACATGTAAAACTAATCCGAATGTGGATATTAAAAGCACCAAAGGAAGAATATCATTTTGTTCTTCATTGTATGAAAGCTTGGAACATCATGAAAGGTGAAATTGGCTTCTTCTTTTTGGTTGGCAATCACCATGATTTCTTGATGTATAGATACACCTTTTGATGGAGGGAAATTGTAACAGTGAAAGCAACATAATACTTTATTTTTCATGGCTGATTTCATCTTTCGAATGATGTCTTTGAACATGTGGCTGCATTTTCTTTCCCCTTAGTGCGTTGACTTGTAAGGAATAGATCCCGCCAGACATACCTTTGATTGATTGGAACTGGAACTTGCTAGGAGAAAGGTGTGGATACTTATCCATACCAGTGATTTTTGTGGCTGGTATATATGCCCTACGGTAGATTTTTTGTTGCCATTAAATCGTATGTATACTGGTGATTGTTAAATGTTAACACCCATATATGTCTTCACTGCTATAAAACTTCAATGGTTGTTTTTTCCACCGGTAAATCGTGTCGTAACCAGTACCAATGAAAGAAGCACATATTACCACTATTATTTGAAGCAAGCATGCAACCGCCCACTTCAGCTGCCTCCTATCACTCAAGTGTCCCCCCCCCCTCTCCGTTTTGTGATTGACACTTGCCCCTTTTCTATTTTCATATTTCATGTTAGCTATGTTTTTGTTTTGATTTACTTTTTTCTCAACAACATGGTAAGATTTAACCAAGGTTGTATGTCGAATTAAACCATGTCAAATTTACCATGTTTCTTATACTCATCAGGACAGCTGCAGCCGCACAAACAATGTACCTTAATCACATATAGATGTACATGTTTTGAACATTAATTGAGATGGCCAAAAATCCAGTTCAAAATCCAATTTGTTGGTAGATGACATTATTTGAGACTGTTTCTTTTTTAAATTCATGGCAAGTACTGTTCTCAAGAAATTCAAAGTAATTGAATAAGCCAGAAATTTTCAGGACTTGTTTTCTAATGACCCAATTTCAGCAAGTGACCAGAAGGCCCATCCTACCCTTGGGCCTACACTATTATCTGCACAAAGATCAGAAAGGAAAGATCTTGTGGAAGAAAATATAAAAAATAAAGGATGTGAAATGAAAAGCTGCTAACTAGTAGGTAAAAACTGAATGTTTCCACCGGCTCAGCCTTTCCAACCTCTTGATCCAAGAATGCAGTACCAAACTGAAACTCAACCAGTCAGACAGGCAAACATAAGGTGCAGTACACATGCAAATGGAAGCAAGAAGTCCATAGGAAATACTGAAGAAGTTTCTTTAGAACTGTCTGTTTCACAATTTTAATGAAGACTGGAAAATATAATGTCATTTAAGGCTACTTCTCCAAGTTAATATAAAAATAATCAACAATGAAACTGTGCCTTTACCAATTACAACTTTTCAATGAAATAAGTCTTGTTTATAGGGAAACATTGACTCGTTATAGAAAATATGACATCCTTTTAAAGTGCCCCTCCCACAATTAAGGAACTGAGTTTCAGAAGTACCTATGGCTAATGAAAGGTTATGGAAGACTGAACTTTTTTTTATCCTATCTCTACTGAGGAACTTCAAGACTGATGACCTTAAAAAAATTCACTCTCGGTGGATGCTGGCAATGCAATGTGGTTGGACCCTCATGTTGGCTTGAATGAATCAGCCTTTTAGAGGAGGGTGAGTCAGGGCCTGCTACTAAAGAGCATAGCAAGTTACAAGTCTCAGTAGGACATGGATTTTTATTACTATAGGTTAGGTGAGGTTACCATTATCCTTTTTTTGGCAACGAATCTTATGTGTCCCTAATAAAGGGAATCTGTAAATTTTTCAAGGTTTCAAAACCAAAAAGGCATGGAAGCACATGAGATGTAGCTCCAGTTCCTTCAGAAAAGGTAAGATCTTTGGTGCAAAAAGAATGACAAATAAGATAACAAAGAAAAATAAACGGCTCCAATTCCTATCTCTGTTTATGTGAAATATACCACATATATAATCATCATTCACATTATCGATTGACAAGAATTTTCAGCAATCAGAAAATCCAAATACTGTAATGTTTTTCAAATAGATGAATTTTTTTGTATGACGAAGGGTGTTAAAAAGATTGAAAAGTTGTTTGACGTAATAAAATGATTGACAAACACCTGCTTCATTAATTGAAGAAAAATGTTAACATCTTGAGCAATTTCTATGAAAAAAATGAAAAAAATCACATTTTGTACATACACTCTCCATGGGCATTTTTTTTTATTAATATTGCTACTTATAAAATAGATGAAAATATTGAAGAAATTGTCAAAAAGATGTGGCCCATAAAAATCTTTCTATTCAGGTATTTTCCTTTTATTAGGCTAAAATGGTCTTTTTCATACTTAAAAACAGTGGGGCTTGTGCCTATAGGTAATTGTACAAATATAAATGGTTACTTGTAACTTTTCAGAAGAAAAATGCATCAAACCTATCCAGTCTCATTAATTATTTGTCCGGTCTAATTTGTCTAGCGACATATATATATATATATGTGTGTGTGTGTGGGTTTGTAAAGTGGTGCATGGATTGATGAGTTTGATTCAATGACGGTAGAAGGTATTCATTCTCCGCCCCATATACTGCATTATTCGTTTGTTACAAAAGAATCTCATCTTATGCTGATGTACCATCTGGGGTTCTTCTCAATGACAAACAGTCATTTATTGCAGTATCATACTACTAATGGTATCAGCTTGGTTTTGAATTGAAATAACATTGTTGTATTCAATGACATGGATGTCAAAAGAAAAAACATAGAGTAGAAAGAAAACCCAACTCCTAGCTTGGACCACTAATCATTTGTTTGTTGGCAACCTCTTCCTAAATATGCTCAAGTGTTATTCCGTACACCAAGGCATGAATGTGTTTGCAGTACAATAACTAGAACTATGTACAAGACAATCTTAGCCATCTAAGCCTTTTGTTATGAGAAACATTACTAAAAATAAATTGATATTCAAAAACTTTTCAGATCTTCCTCCAGAGGTTCTTTTATAAGGTGAGATTCTTTATACATAACGAATGATGCAGCATACAAGGTGGAGTATGAATACCTTCCTGCCATCATTGTATATATACAAGAAAATCTCTTGTCGAGTGAACCAAATTGACTTCAGACTCTGATTCTTTCGAGCAACTTCCCTTCAACTCTTGCAACCTTTCCACAGAAAATAGACAGCCCTCACCACCATCATCTAGACAGCATGGTACTCTCATCTGTCAACAGCTGACCATTGCATCATGTGGCTGAGTTTTGTTCCCCCTTAGTGCATGGATGCAGAAGGAACACATTGCCTAAGACATTTTTGGTTGAAAGGCATGGAAATATTTACTAGAGCCTATAAATGTTTTCTTGAGGAGTGCAAATTATGTTTGTGCTATTCTTTAATCATAATAACCTATACAGTTGATGAACGCAACTGGGACAGTCCAATACCGATGACGGTTACAACTGGTGTAGATCTCTAACGATGATGTAGTTTGCAGCGGTATATACTTATACTGGTGACATGTCTCACCGCTAAGGTATTTATATCGGTGTTCTCTAGCACCAGTAGAAATTTCACCTTTATAAACATATAACAGCGATTTACCACCACTATATTACCTGAACCCATAACGTAACCACCACTGTTATTTGGATCACACAACTCAACGGACGAAATGTGCACCTTGAGTGCCTGCCTATGCTCATGTCTATCTCTCCCTCTACCTCTGTTTTGTAATTAATGCTTGTATTTTTTTCTTCATTTTTCTATTTCACATTGTTTTTGTTTAATTTTTTCTCAGCCGCATGGTAGAATTAGATAAAAGCGATAAGTGTTAATTTATTGTAGGTTGTATGTTGAATGAAATAGTATAAGTTAATAAATGTTGGATAAAAATGATAGAGTTTAGTGAATTTTTTGAACTTATAACCATTTGACCAAACCAGTGCTCTCATGAGTATGTTGTTTAAATAAACCAAAGTAATGTTTATTTTCATCTGCAGTACTTATAAGGAATTAAATATTTCGCAAACTTTTATGTATAATTGTCGATAACAACTAATTAAACTTTCTCGCAAATAGCAAAACAGTCCATCCTTCATGTCTAATTTTGGCACCAGAAAAAAAATGGTTTTTTTGCTCTTGTTTTTAATTTCTGACATGATTTTTGTTGATATAATATGTTAGATTATTTTTGCCATGAAACTTAGGCTTCACTATGCATCGCTTAGCTACACATTGCATCACCAACTTAGTGCATGGCTTCACCTTGTTGTACTTCACAACAAATCATCAGTTTCACCATTTAGGTCCTTCTCAACGACCTGGGGATCTACAACAAAAGAACTATCAAAGGCAGAAGATGAAGACGACTGCCGGCCATCATTGATTGCATCAGTTTGCTGTGTTCTCCCTTGAACAAAACCAGCTTGATTTTGTTATTGAGATTGCAAAGATGTTGATGAGAATGTGGTGCCATGCTCCCTTGTAGTCTGTCTAGATGTATTTTCATCCATTCTGCAAAGAAATCTGAATGAGAACTCAAACCACCAGAATCATTATCGCCCATACCTGGTTTTACATACGTGTCTAGTGGCAAGGATAAGGGCATAGCTAGTGCTAAACTAGAAATCAGTAACTAATGACATTGACGACGGAAAATTCCAAAGATATTAGCACAAACATAAGATTTAGTTGTTAAATTATGCAATTACTAAATGAATAATATTCAAAATAACAGAAGAAAGCAATTGACTTGCAGTTTTCAATGTCTACATAAAAAATTGTAATGCAGTTTCGTCTCCAACTTGTAATAAAGATCCACTACATCATTAAAATATGTAAACTAACAACTACTCGGAGTATGCATCAACAGTAATGAAGGATATCAAAGAGAGGAGATCCATCTAAGCCATCTGGTTAAAAAGAAACATACATAATTGAGGCATTCTAATTCCAAAATACACAAATGTTTGGCATGGCATGCAGAAATGCAGTCTGAGATCTTCCTCGGGTTGTCTTCCTTTAAAAGTAATCAATGGTGTTTGCCCATGGGCTACCATCTCTTTGAAACTTTTTTATTCTAGAAGATACCAGGTATGTGTTTTAGGCTTTTAGCAGTCCTTTCAGACAGCAAAAACATAAACTGCATTATGCAGATAAAGATACCATGCATAAGCCCATTTCATGATGTTTCATGAAGCCTTATAGCTTTCTTGAATCAAACTGAACTCCCCTGTGGCATCATTCTATGAAGGGGATTTGCTGATCAAGTTGCAATAAAACAAAAAAGTAGAAATCAACTTGTTGATCATGTTTGCAATAAATTAAGGAGAGTTCCCCCACGCAGATGCCTTTCCTTGGAACTTGCTGATCACGCCTTAACCAAGAATCCTCCCAAGACCGTTACATTTCATCTAGCCTGAATCCAATCGAGTCGAATCAAATCACTGAGTTCAAAAATCTAAACTATTTGATGCAAATGTTAAAGACACAAGAAAATGCAGAATGAAGTGAATGTGCACTTTCCTTTATTATGGCCCATACCAGCAACCAACTTAAAAGAGTTAGAAGCGTAGCAGAAAATCAATTTCATGCTGGTAATCTCGAAGACACCCATTACTAATCTGTGTGTGGAGAGAAAGAGAGACCGGGAGAGATCTGAGCTGCATTTTCTCTCCAGTGTTGATCAACAAGTTGCCAAAGATATTCAACTCTTAGATTCTACTGCTGAAAAACAAACACAGATATTTTCTGAAGAGTGCATGCTGTTTCCAGCAGATGTTCAGATCCAATCGCTGTATCCTCTGTAAGTGTTTACCTATAAACACTGGAATGAGTTCATAAGTATACTTGTCGTTTTCTTTTGTATTCACTGTCTGCTATGTATCTAAAACGTTTTCCTATTCAGTAAAAAAGAAAAACAGTAAAATCTTTTGTTTGGAACAACACCAACACAGAAAGAACGGCATTCTCTTCAGAAATGAGTGATTCCATCCACATGACAGAAGAAAGGTAGAGCTTGATGAGTCTGTTCTAGCTCCAAGCTTTTTCAAAGAAAAAGGCAGGAACATTCAATTGTCGAGCTAATTGATAAGCATGAGTTAAGAAGTTAATGCATTTGCAAAGAAACCAGTCAAGAAACCCTCACAAAAGAAAAAGGGGATAGAGAAACAGACTGGACTTTCTATATGGAAGCCCCCGGGAAAAAAAAAATTTCACAGTAGGAGCCAAAATAGAAAGAGGGATTTCCAAAAATTCAGCGAGAAACGGAAAAAAATAAATAAATATTATTCACCATTCATGTTCAAACACTAACCTTTCCATGAAAACCTTGCAGATTTGCTCACAGAGCAACAATCGAGCCCAAATTTGTTGCTGCAGAGAGGAAGAGACAGATTCCTATGCTACGGTTACAGGGTGAGCCAAAATCAGTGTTTCCTAACACGGAAGCCGCTGCACAAATGATAGATGAAGAGACAGAGGGCTTCTTCTTCAGCAAGGGCGAGAGAGACGAGGAGGGGATCAGGAGAGTGAGAGGGCGAGAGAGACAATGAGGGGAGCAGGTGAGTGAGAGGGTGAGAGAGACGACGAGGGAGCAGGAGAGTGAGAGGGCGAGGGAGACGATGACCAGCAGGCAGGACGGAGGTGATGGAGGCAGCTGCAGGCCTGCGGCAGGAGGGAGAGGGAGGCGATGCATGGGTGCCCTAACGGGCAGAAAAATAAAACTGACAAAATGTTTCCACCTCTCGCAGTGGAAACATTTCCGAAAACAAATTCCGGAAACGTGTTTAACGGTCATAATTTTCATTCCACCTTTGATGGAATGAGAAAAAATTTGAATATTTGAAAATTTTCTCCATGGCTACAGGACATTGCTAGGCCATCGAACGGCCCCTAGAGTTTTTAACGGAACTCCAATCTCTGTTATGTGATTTTCCTTGCCGTTTTCTTTTGTCATATTTAGGAATGCCTAATTTTGAAGCATATTAAGAAATATTGCAAGGTTTTCGACTTTTAAGAACCAAAAGCCGAACTGATGATTCCCTTTGAAATCCATCTCCTGCAGTTCATAGAGGTAGGTTTCCAAATAAGGATAGGTATACTCTCTACGACTGCCTTTCCAACCAATTTATATGGCAACCATCTACATTATCCATTTATACATGAGTGGGATTTTTTATATACCTTTTTTTGCATTGGGTGCATTTCTTTGATCTGAAATATGAATTAGTTCACATTTCGCACACCAAAAAAACATGTATAAACATTTAATGGGGTAACCTTTTTCATCGAATAGAAGACTTTTTTTTTGTTTTCTATTGGTCATTGTCTAAATAAACAGCTGAAAGAAACCAAAAAACTTCTTGTCTTTGTCTTTTTCTTTTCTTTTCTAGCTTCCTTCATACGATAGGCAATGATCAAACCTCTTCAAATGTTAATTCAGACTTTTGATATGTGATTTTTTATCTGCATATACATTTTATTTCACCAATTTAATTTCTATAAGTGAAATGAGTTGCGTTTTTTTCGTTTTTCATTTTTCGTTTTTTAAATATATTTTTAAATTTTTAAACGACATTTCATTTTCTCACTTTTTTTTTGCATTTTTTCGAAAATAATGTGCTTTTTGTATACACACACAAAAGGATGCAGTGGCATCATCAATATCCTAGGTGAGAAAACATGCATTGCATCAGTAGGAGTTGGTGTCTAGTCATAGTACTAAGTTAAATCTTGATTTATGTCTTCCAATCACTAGGCTGTTCTTATCATGCTGAACATGTTGAATCAGCCTTTGTGCACATATTACCAAACTGCTTATATGTGAGATTTTGTTCACAAATATCCGTCAGCTTTAATACCACAATCCTTTTTGGGCATTGTTTCGGTGTCAAGGATACTTGACGGTCTCATGACTTCCATATCTCAGGACTTCCATAGTTATTTGCAAAGCTAGAAAAAATGGATAAAATGAGTTGATCGGGAGCAAAATGTTCATTTTCTATGTGATGATGACTTGAGTGATATGGATACTGGAGTTAGATACCTATGATGTATGATTTGCTTTGGTGTAGTTCATGGCCCCTTATATTTGAAATTCTTTTGGAAGAATCAGTTAAATATCCCATTTAAGTAGGGTAAAATAGTCATTTTTAACCAACTCTTAGCATAGTTTGGTACATGATATAGAAAGGCTATAAACTAGGACAATTGGTATAACTAAAGGCCTAATTAGACAACACCCAGAGAACCTGTAGTAGGTTCATTTGGGGTGATTCAATAGATGGGAGGCATGATCATGCAGTGAGGTTGTTCTCCCTGTGCTTACCTTTAGAGGAAGATGGGGCTGGTTTGAAAGATTTGAGTAGCCTTAATAATGCTTGGATGATCTAGTTGACACTCAAGGCCAAGTTAATGGACTCCTTATGGTGCTACTTGTGTTGACAGAAGTATTTGTGCAACCATAGCCTTTGGTTGCAGGTCCCATGTGGGGATGGGAGGAAATTCCTCATCTTGTCTCTTAGAAAGTGATTAACGTCTGATCAGAACAGTGCGGTTGGGGTCTGCTGTGCTACTTTTTTCAATGTTTGGAACCTCCAACATATGTGAACTATAGGCAGAAGCTGGTGGGGGTGATTCACTCATAGAATTCTTGGGATGTGGAAGGTTTTTGGGTCTTTGGATTCCTTTAGCTATGAGGAGTGTTCGTTTGGTAACAAATAGAGACACTTTGTTATGGTCTAATTCGGTTGTGAGTAGTCTGAAACTCTGAATTGAGTGTATATATATGAGCAAATTAAAGTGAAGATTGTGAGGCAAATGAGGGGAGCCATAGTATATAGAAATGACTCAATGGAGTGCACAAAGTGGACATCGTATATTGCTCTGAAAGGCGGGACTCTCACCCAAGATCGCATATAAAATTTTGGAGTCCCCCTTGTCAATCAGTGTCCACTTTGTGAGAAGGAAGAGGAATTGATAGCCCATGTGTTCAATCGTTGGTCTTTGGCGTGATCCATCAGGAAAGTCATCGTTTGCAAGTTTAATGTAATGGTGAAATTCAAACAGTCTACGATAGTCCTTATGAGTCCTGGTGCTGGGGCATTAAATTTAGCTAGAAGGGGATGGTGTTTATGCTTTCCAAAGGTTATCTGGAAGCTCTGGCTATGAAGGAATAAAAGAGTCCATGATGGGGATGTAGTGTAAAAATATGTTCAATCCAAACCTTTGTTGGAAGAATGTTAAACAATTGATGATAAATGCATGTTGGGGGTTGGCAAGTAAGTAGGAGATTTTGGCTTGGTTGGATTCTGGCATTCATCATGATCCTTAGCCATCATTTGATGGTTTCAGTTTGATCATACACTCTGCTTGCAGATGGATTGGAGACTCCCATAAGGTAGGGTACTGGGTGAAAAAACGTGGATGCAGGGTTTTTGTTTCTGGAGTTTGTTATGTCCCAGTCAGACTATGTTAGGGTGCCAAGTAGATCTAAGTTGGAATTCTTTGTAGCCTACCATGATTTAATGGAGTGGTTGGCATTTCAGCGGCTCCCACGGGCTGGAGGAACGCATGGTTTCACTGCATGAAAGAGGTTGATTAAGTGCCTCATGGATCTGGGGATCATGTTCTTTCAAGGAAGATTTTTGTTCTGGTGCATTGCAATCCTGTGTTTGAGGTAGTGAAAGTATCGCATTGCTGCATTGATTTGCATTCTTCTGTTGAATGGTTGACTCCTTAAAGGTGTCTATGTTGGTTATTTTTTCTGTACATTTTTTTAATTTTGTTGAACAAATTGAGAGACTGCTCCTCCCAGCCATTTATTAAACAAAGCAATTTTGAGCTGATATTTGAATCTAGGTTCCATTTGATAGCTTTAGAGAGGAGGGGGAGGGAGACGGAGAGGGAGAGGGGGAGAGGGAGACAGAGGAGGAGGGAGAGGGGGAGAGGGAGAGGGGGAGCAGAGAGGGAGAGGGAGAGGGAGAGGGAGAGGGAGAGGGAGAGGGAGAGGGAGAAGGGAAGCGGAGAGGGAGAGGGGGAGCGGGAGCAGAGAGGAGAGGGAGAGGGGGAATGGGAGCAAAGAGGGAGAGGGAGAGGGGGAACGGGAAGGGGGGAGCGGAAAGGGAGAGGGAGCGGGAGTCGAGAGTGAAGAGGGAGAGCGGGGAGTTGGGGACTCGGGAGTGGAGTGGAGAGGGAGAGGGAGGGGGAGCAGGGAGGGAGTGGAGAGGGTGAAGTCGGGCCGGGCCGGCCTATCGGGCCCAGGTCCGGCCCGTGCAAAGTTTTTTGCGGCCCGGACCCGGGTCCGATCGGGCCAGGCCCCCTTTGCTTTGCTGAGCGAGGGTTTCATCCCTCACTCACTGCGTACGAGGGTGTTTTGAATCCCTTGCTTGTTGGAGCAAGGTTTTGAAGAAAGAAACCCTCGCTCCAGCGAATGGGAGATTTAAATTCTAAAGCTCCAGTGAATGAGGGTTTTATCCCTCACTCGCTGCAAGCGAAGGTGTTCTAAAACCATGTTTGTTGGAGCAAGGGTTTTGAAGAAACCCTTGCTCCAATGAGCGACCCTCGACTTAGAGTGAGAGAGAGGGAGAGAGAGAAAGAGGCGTACATTGATAGGCTTTTCAGCAGCAAATGAGAAGGACAATGGTGGTATTGGGCATTTGGATGAGACGCTTTTCATTTGGATGAAGCATTGAAGAAGAAAAAGAAGAGAGAGAACCATGGGATGGCATGAAATGTGAAATGGAAAAAACAAAATAACTACTACTTTTGCTTGTGGCGAGTCGAGCTTAAAACATTCGAGTTCAATGAATTCGAACTCGGCTCGACTAAAAAAAGAGTTGAAAAATGAGCTCGAGTTTGGCTCGTTTATTAACATAGTTGGCTCGAACTCGATTTTGTGTCGAGGTTTAATGAGCCGTGCTCAGCTCGTTGTTCACCCTCTAGAAACCATGTTTGGCAATGCAAAGCTTACATCCTTGCCCTCTGTCTCTCTCTCTTGGCCCTGACCTTGGCAGTGTCTTTTTTTTTCACGATCTCTCGTCATCATATGCAAAGGGCATCTTCTATGGCTGAGCTCTCTCTTTTCAGTGGTGGTGGCTGTTTTTTTTTTTTACTGATCTCCTCTTCATCATCACAGATGAAGGGCATCTTTTGTGGGTGAGCTCTCTCTTTCCAAGTGTCTGCAGATATACTCAGAGATGGTCAGGAAAGTCATCTCCCTCCCTCTGCCCCTCTCCCTCCCTCTATCCCTCTCCCTCCCTCCCTCTCCTTCTCTCTCTCTCTGTCTGAAATCATCAACAGTGCTGATGGTTTTTATTTCTCTTTCTTGAAATCCTCAGGCTCATCGAAAGTGTTGAAGTTCCCTGCACTTAGGAGTGTTAAAGGTAGTGTCTAAAGAGGGCTTGGAGCTCTCATCTCCATCGACTGAGCTTCAACATCTCTCTCTCTCTCTCAAAAAGCTATTTCTAAAACCATTGCATTGCCAACAGTTTATTTTCGTAGTGTTCTTTGGTGGAGAGAAAGGGCCATGGACAGCCAATAGTTTCAATTGCTTTTTGAAAGATTTTGAGAATCATTTCTTCTAGTCGGTTTTAGGTGGGGAGAAAGGGCCATGGCAGGAGATAGGTCGATATTGTGAGATTTGCGCAAGTGATCAGACGGGGGTGGCTCGATTTCTAATCCATGGATTTCACTCCACACAGATTTGAAATTTGTGGATTAGAGATCACAGTTTGTTTTGTCATGGATCTTCTGAGTAGATCCCACCTTGGCCGAATCTCATCTCAATCATCATTTGTCAGGCTGAGAGTTTTGAAACAAGTCCGTGGTAGTTCAAAACTATCCAAAATCATCTACTCGATTGACAGACATAGCTTTAGTAGCTGCTTTATCTGCCTGAAGTCGTGTGGACCAGAAATTAATTAACAAATAGGAAGCAAGAGCTTCCGACCCAATAGACCAATGAGACTATCCAATCCAGCGGGCTTTGCAGGATGCTCATGCTGGACGCCTGACTTAACTAGAGCTCGACTTGAGCAGTAGCTCATTCCGGAAAGTTCGACACCTCTCGTGCTTGACTCTGATCCAGAAGTTCTCGCGAGGAGAAGAAAATACTGCCCTCTGTCTTTGACCGCTTTGTGAAATAGAAATTCCCTCTAACGTGGTCTGGGCCTTCCACGAAGACTTGTCTTGAATCTATGTCTTCAAAGCCTTTGTTTTGGAAGCCAAGCATTGGGAACCCCAATTTTGATCTTCAGAGAACGGGAGCTGTGGAGAGGTTCCAATGCAATGTCTGTTGTTTCAAGCTCTTCATTGAAGTTTCCGTCGATACATCTTTCTCTGCCAAAAGGACCTTTCTCTGACACAGGTCTCCGGTTGAGCATGTGGAATCCACTCACCATCTTTTTCCATTCGTGAAAGAGACTTGAAAACTGTTCGGTCATTTTCGCTCGGTCCTCTCGTAGCCTTGTAGCATTGGAAAGGACTGGGTAAACTACTGCTTCTTCGACCAGATCTAGGGCTGGATACCAAAAATTGTATGTCATTACTACTTTTGAAAAGACAAAACAAAATAGCAATTCTTTAGGAATTCGGGCAGGCATGAGTGATCCTCGAGTCTGTGGTTACCTCTGAACGAAGGGGCTTGAGTTCCAGAAGTCTCATGTTCTATCTTTTTCTTTTGGCAAGGTGGTGCATGCTATCTGCTCGGGAAGGGGCCAGGCAATAGCTACAGGAAAGCTGGTAATCCAAGCTGCAAGGGAGGGATGATTTGATAGGCCCTTCCGCCAGTTCTCCGTACCAGCTTCTTCTACATATACTACAGTTGAAGCACGTAAAGGTTCTGAGATCCAAAGTAATCAAACACGGCCTAAGGTTTCTCTTGTGGATCTAATTTGAACTAAATTCCTTCTATTTTGAACAAAGTTTTGACTATGAAAACGTGACGCAATTCATGATTCAGGGTAATTAGCTTCCACACCTTTTTACAGTAATAACACAAACATATTTGTGGATTCTTTGTTGGGGTCTTCTTTTTGCTTATAATTTCAAACTAATGCAATCTTATTGCAATTTATCTACGCACTGTGTTTTTTAATTTAAACGTCAAAATGACGCCATGAAGTAAAATTCCTATTTTAAAAAGTGAAATGCTAGCTGAAGTCATAGAAAGTAATTTTGTGATAAGAGGATCGTATTAAAACAAAGAAATCATCTTGGCTCCCCATATTAGTGGATGTTGGATTGAAATCTGTATTTGATAGTTTTTACGAAAAGCATGTTATTTAAAAAAATATGAAGTGGTCCACTTTTAAAAAATTTAAAAATAAGGTGACAGACCGATACGTCCAATGTATTCAAAGGAACACCATCCATGGAAAACAATTGGATATTGCAAAACATGGAGCATAGGTATGGTTACCTATATCTACCTCTAGCTACCCATTTTTATATGGATTTGGTATTTACTGATGAAGTCAAAGTAACAATGAACCCAATAAATTGCGAGCATTATATTTGGCCTTGGGGGAAGAATAACAGTTATAAAAATCCAGCTCTGGCCAATAGTGACAAAGGCACTAAGCTAAACTTTACCCAATGGGCTATACAGATGTCATTGATAATTTCCATATTGCACTTTCCATCCTTCAAGGCTACAACAAAAGAAGAATGAAGACATTCTTACCTCAATAATTTGCAAGGAAGAAAATCCAAACATCTTAAGTCCATCAAGACTTCCCGGGAGTTGCAATGGTGGCAAGTTCTGCACTTCGAGGCCTTGTAACTTTTCTATTTCTACATTAAGCCTCTGACACACCAAGTCCCAGCACTTCCTAGGAGAAGCATGCATAAAGACTTCAGTTGGATTGTCCTCAACTGTAACCTGTCATATTACATTCACAGGTATATAAATTTCAAGAACGACCACCAACAGTAACCAAAATAGGGTTATGGCAGTCAAAATATAGGACATGGAACTTGAGAAAGGAAGGAAAATCTTGATGAAAATCAGAGGCGTAATTAATCATACAAATACATTCAGATTCAAGCTTCCATTGGTCTAGCCAAAAAAGAGTCGGGTTCTATCCAAACTTGGTATAATTAGTGAAAGGATAAGGTTTACCTAGCAAAATTATTTATACTATGCAGCCATTAAAGTTTGAATCAAGGGCAGTTGGATAAATACAAAGCTGCTACTTTGAATAGTTACTCCCAATTCCAAACTTGAATACAGATTCCACAGCTTGGATGAGTCTGTGAACATGTCAAGCATTGTAACTAAGCTGGTATATGGTGCTCTCATTGTGAACATAGAAAAAGTGGTTCCCATAGATAACTCCATTAAATGTTAAGAAGACAATGTCCACCATTTGCTTAGTGATAAGCCTTAAAAATGTGATGCCTTAATTAGTTTAGCAATCAAATGAGTTGCCAGCTTACCTTAAACATGAGCCCAAGCAGTCCAACATCAAATACGTTCGAGGTATGGCTACAAATTTGTGTTGGATCAAGTATATCAAAGAACATGACACGACTCTTATATCCTACAGAAAGTTGGCAACAGTGACCCTTTATCATCAACATATATTAACTCAAAAGGTGAACCAAGGACATCATAGGGGCACAAGAAAAACATAAGCATACCTTTAGGAAATATGGCTTCCTTACTGCACCATAGCTTTTGAGGAACAATAGAGCCAATTTCTATTGGCACAGGTTCATGCAATGTCTTTTTCAATATGAAAGGTACATGTATTCAATCCAGAAGCTGGACACACAGCCACAGTTGAATTGGATTTGTTTTCATTCATTATAGTACATGTGCATGAAGTACTTTCTTTGATATGCACTTTATCTGATGATCCACAAGAAGATGGCTTCAAAAGCTGCAGATTGACTCCAAAATGTTTTTTTGCTTTACAACATGCACCTTTTAATTGAATGTGGTTAAATTGTTGTTATATTCATATTGAATGATTTAGTGGATTGAAACCACAAGTTTGTATGAAAATGAATGAGATTCAACTCATTCATATCATCACACAAAGTTAATCTAAAAAATTTCGCTTGTTACAATGTCTATAATGAATGATTTAAATGATTAAAATCACTAGTTTATATGGATACAATTGGGACCAATGCATTTGTTTGATCCCTTGTATCTAATCCAATGAGTTTAACTTCTTATTACATCTATAGTGAATGATTTAAGAGATTGAAATCACAAGTTCCTATCAATACGAGTGGGATTTAAGTGATTCATTTGACCACACTTATTTAACTAGATGTGCTTATGTTGTTGTTACATCCATATTGAATGATTTAGTTGATAGAAATTACAAGTTTAAAAGAAAATGAATGAAATTCAAGTGATTCATTTGCTCACTTATATTTAATGTAATGTGTTTCACTTGTTATTACATCTATAATGAATCATTTAAATGATTGAAATCACAAGTTCATATGTATATGCATTAGTTAGAACAATGTAGTTAATCCAATCAGTTGAACTTGTTATTGCATCTAAAATGAATGATTTAAGGGAAAGAAATTATAAGTTTGTATGAATAATAGTGGGATTTAATTGATTCATTTGATCATGCATCTTAAATTAAATATGCTTAACATGTTGTTAATTCATATTGAATGATTTAGTGGATTGAAATCACAAGTTTAAATGATAACGAATGAGATTCAAGTGATTCATTTGCTCAATCACAGAAAATATAATGTGTTTCACTTGTTATTACATCTACAATGAATGATTTTAATGATTGTGATGACAAGTTCATATGGATTCAAATGAGATCTATGCATTAGTTTGATCATCCATAGTTAATCCAATGAGTTTAACTTGTCATTATATCTCCAATAAAAGATCAAAGAGATTTAAATCATAAGTTCATATCAATACGAGAGAGATCTAATTGATTCATTTGATTGCACACATTTAATTGAATGTGGTTAACTTGTTGTTAAATTCACATTGAATGATTTAGTGGATATAAATCACAAGTTTGCTAGAAAATGAATGAGATTGAACTCATTCATATAATCCCTTATAGTTAATCTAATATGTTTTGCTTGTTACAATGTCAATAATGTGATTTAAATTATTAAAATCACTAGTTTATATAGACACAAAAGGGACCAATGCATTTGTTTGATCCCTTGTTTCTAAAATCCAATCAGTTTACCTTCTTGTTACATCTATAGTGAACGATTTATGGTCATTAAGTGATTCTTTTGATCACGCATATTTAATTGAATGTGCTTAACTTGTTGTTACATCCATATTGAATGATTTAGTGGATAGAAATCACAAGTTTAAAAGATAATGAATGAGATTCAAGAGATTCATTTGCTCGCTTATATTTAATGTAATGTGTCTCGCCTGTTATTACATCTATTAAGAATGATTTAAATCATTGAAATGACAAGTTCATATGTATATAAATGGGATCTATGCATTAGTTACATCCCTTGTTGTTAATCCAATTAGTTGAACTTGTCGTTACATCTATAATGAATGATATAGGGGAAAGAAATCACAAGTTTGTATCAATATTAGTTGGATTTAATTGATTCATTTGATCACACATGTTAAATAAAATGTGCTTAACATGTTATTAAACCATATTGAATAATTTAGTGGACTGAAATCGCAAGTTCAAATGAAAAAGAAAGAGATTCAAGTGATTCATTTGCTCAATCACAGTAAACATAATCTTTTTCACTTGTTATTACATATATAATGAATGATTTAAATTATTGCAATAACAAGTTCATATATATACAAATTGGATCTATGCATTAGTTTTATCCCTTGTAGTTAATCGAATAAGTTGAACATGTAGTTATATCTCAAATGAACGATCTAAGACATTGAAATAAAAGTTCGTATCAATATGAGAGAGATTTAATTGATTCATTTGATCACACATATTTAATTCAACGTAGTTAACTCGTTGTTTCTTTCACATTCAATGATTTAGTGGATTGAAATCACATGTTTGTATGAAAATCAATCAGATTCAACTCGTTCATATGATCCTTTATAGTTAATCTAATATGTTTTGCTTGTTACAATGTCTATAATGAATGATGAAAATGATTAAAATCACTAGTTTATATGGATAGAAATGAGACCAATGCATTTGTTTAATCCCTTGTATCTAATGCAATGAGCTTAACTTCTTGTTACATACATAGGGAACAATTTAAGAGATGAAATCACAAGTTCCTATCAATGCGAGTTGGTTTAAGTGATGCTTTTGATGACGCATATTTAATTGAATGTGCCTAACTTGTTGTTACATCCGTATTGAATGATTTAGTAGACTGAAAACACAAGCTTAAAAGAAAATGAATGAGAATCAAGTGATTCATTTGCTTACTTATATTTAATCTAATGTGTCTCACTTGTTGCTACATTGATAATGAATGATTTAAATGATTGAAATCACAATTTGTATGATCTCTTTTAAATAATCCAACGAGTTTAATTTCTTGTTACATCCACTATGAACGATTTAGGGAATGGAAATCACAAGTTTCTATCATTACGAGTGGAATTAAGTGATTCTTTTGATCACGCATATTTAATTCAATGTGCTTAACTTGTTATTATATCCATATTAAATGATATAGTGAATTGAAATCACAAGATTAAAAGAAAATGAATGAGATTCAAGTGATTGATTTGCTCACTAATATTTAATATAATGTGTCTCACTTGTTATTACATGTATAATGAATGATTTTAATGATTGAAATCACAAGTTCATATGTATGTAAATGGGATCATTACCTTAGTCACACACCTTGTAGTTAATCCAATCGGTTAACCTTGTTCTTACATCTATGATGAATGATCTAAGGAAAAGAAATCACAAGTTTGTGTCAATAATAGTGGGATTTAATTGATTCATTTGATCACACGTATTAAATTAAATGTATATAACATTTTATTAATACATATTAAATGATTTAGTGGATTGAAATCACAAGTTTGTATGAAAATCAATGAGATTCAACTCGTTCATATGATCTCTTATAGTTAATATAATATGTCTTGCGTGTTACAATGTCTATAATGAATGATTTAAATTAATAAAATGACTAGTTTATATGGATACAAATGGGATCAATGAATTTATTTGATCCCTTGCATCTAATGCAAAAGTTTAAATTCTTGTTACATCCATAGTGAACGATTTAAGGGATGAAATCACAAGTTTGTATCAATACGAGTGAGATTTAAAGAATTCTTTTGATCACCCATATTTAATTGAATGTGCTTAACTTGTAGTTACATACATATTGAATGATTTAGTAGATAGAAATTACAAATTCAAAAGAAAATGAATGAGATTCAAGTAATTCATTTGCTCACTTATATTTAATGTAATGTGTCTCACTTGTTATTACATCTATAATCAAAGATTTAAATGATTGAAACCACAAGTTCATATGTATAACCGTTAGTTAGAACAGTGTGGTTAATACAATTAGTTGAACTTGTTGTTGCATCTATAATGAATGATTTAAAGGAAAGAAATTACAAGTTCGTTTGAATAATAGTGAGATTTAATTGATTCATTTGATCACGCATATTAATTTGAATATGCTTAACATGTTATTAATTCATATTGAATGATTTAGTGGATTGAAGTCGCAAGTTTAAATGAAAAAGAACGAGATTCAAGTGATTCATTTGCTCAATCACAGTAAACATAATCTATTTCACTTGTTATTACATATATAACGAATGATTTAAATTATTGCAATCACAAGTTCATATAGATACAAATTGGATCTATGCATTAGTTTTATCCCTTGTAGTAAATCCAATAAGTTGAACATGTATTTATATTTTTAATGAACGATCTAAGACATTGAAATCACAAGTTCGTATCAATATGAGAGAGATTTAATTGATTCATTTGATCACACATATTTAATTGGATGTGGTTAACTTGTTGATTCTTTCACATCCAATGATTTAGTGGATTGAAATCACATGTTTTTATGAAAATCAATCAGATTCAACTCGTTCATATGATCATTTATAGTTAATCTAATATGTTTCGCTTGTTACAATGTTTATAATGAATGATTAAAATGATTAAAATGACTAGTTTATATAGATAGAAATGAGACAAATGCATTTGTTTAATCTCTTGTACCTAATGCAATGAGCTTAACTTCTTGTTACAAACATAGGGAACAATTTAAGAGATGAAATCACAAGTTCCTATCAATGCGAGTTGGTTTAAGTGATGCTTTTGATGACGCATATTTTATTGAATGTTCCTAACTTGTTGTTACATCCGTATTGAATGATTTAGTAGACTGAAATCACAAGCTTAAAAGAAAATGAATGAGAATCAAGTGATTCATTTTCTTACTTATATTGAATCTAATATGTCTCTCTTGTTGTTACATTGATAATGAATGATTTAAATGATTGAAATCACAATTTGTTTGATCTCTTTTAAATAATCCAACGAGTTTAATTTCTTGTTACATCCACAATGAACGATTTAAGGAATGGAAATCACAAGTTCCTATCATTACGAGTGGAATTTAAGCGATTCTTTTGTCCACACATATTTAATTCAATGTGCTTAACTTGTTATTATATCCATATTAAATGATATAGTGAATTGAAATCACAAGATTAAAAGAAAATGAATGAGATTCAAGTGATTGATTTGCTCACTCATATTTAATATAATGAGTCTCACTTGTTATTACATGTATAATGAATGATTTTAATGATTGAAATCACAAGTTCATATGTATGTAATGGGATCATTACCTTAGTTACACATCTTGTAGATAATTCAATCGGTTGAACTTGTTGTTACATTTATGATGAATGATCTAAGGAAAAGAAATCACAAGTTTGTGTCAATAATAGTGGGATTTAATTGATTCATTTGATCACACATATTAAATTAAATGTGTATAACATTTTATTAATACATATTAAACGATTTAGTGGATTGAAATCACAAGTTTGTATGAAAATCAATGAGATTCAACTCGTTCATATGATCCCTTATAGTTAATATAATATGTCTTGCGTGTTACAATGTCTATAATGAATGATTTAAATTAATAAAATCACTAGTTTAAGTGGATACAAATGGGACCAATGAATTTATTTGATCCCTTGCATCTAATGCAAAAGTTTAAATTCTTGTTACATCCATAGTGAACGATTTAAGGGATGAAATCACAAGTTTGTATCAATACGAGTGGGATTTAAGGAATTCTTTTGATCACCCATATTTAATTGAATGTGCTTAACTTGTTGTTACATACATATTAAATGATTTAGTAGATAGAAGTCAGAAATTCAAAAGAAAATGAATGAGATTCAAGTAATTCATTTGCTCTCTTATATTTAATGTAATGTGTCTCACTTGTTATTACATCTATAATGAACGATTTAAATGATTGAAATCACAGGTTCATATGTATAAGCGTTAGTTAGAACAGTGTGGTTAATCCAATTAGTTGAACTTATTGTTGCATTTATAATGAATGATTTAAAGGAAAGAAATCACAAGTTCGTTTGAATAATAGTGAGATTTAATTGATTCATTTGATCACGCATATTAAATTGAATATGCTTAACATGTAGTTAATTCATTTTGAATGATTTAGTGGATTGAAGTCACAAGTTTAAATGAAAAAGAACGAGATTCAAGTGATTCATTTGCTCAATCACAGTAAACATAATCTATTTCACTTGTTATTACATATATAACGAATGATTTAAATGATTGTAATCACAGGTTCATATAGATACAAATTGGATCTATGCATTAGTTTTATCACTTGTAGTTAATCTAATAAGTTGAACATGTATTTATATTTCTAATGAACGATCTAAGACATTGAAATCACAAGTTCGTATCAATATAAGAGATTTAATTGATTCATTTGATCACACATATTTAATTGGATGTGGTTAACTTGTTGATTCTTTCACATCCAATGATTTAGTGGATTGAAATCATATGTTTTTATGAAAATCAATCAGATTCAACTCGTTCATATGATCCGTTATAGTTAATCTAATATGTTTCGCTTGTTACGATGTCTATAATGAATGATTAAAATGATTAAAATCACTAGTTTATATAGATAGAAATGAGACAAATGCATTTGTTTAATCTCTTGTATCTAATGCAATGAGCTTAACTTCTTGTTACATACATAGGGAACAATTTAAGAGATGAAATCACGAGTTCCTATCAATGCGAGTTGGTTTAAGTGATGCTTTTGATGATGCATATTTAATTGAATGTGCCTAACTTGTTGTTACATCCGTATTGAATGATTTAGTAGACTGAAATCACAAGCTTAAAAGAAAATGAATGAGAATCAAGTGATTCATTTGCTTACTTATATTTAATCTAATATGTCTCACTTGTTGTTACATTGATAACGAATTTTTTAAATGATTGAAATCACAATTTGTTGGATCTATTTTAAATAATCCAACGAGTTTGACTTCTTGTTACATCCACAGTGAACGATTTAAGGAATGAAAATCACAAGTTCCTATCATTACGAGTGGAATTTAAGTGATTCTTTTGATCACGCATATTTAATTCAATGTGTTTAACTTGTTATTATATCCATATTAAATGATATAGTGAATTGAAATGACAAGATTAAAAGAAAATGAATGAGATTCAAGTGATTGATTTGCTCACTCATATTTAATATAATGTGTCTCACTTGTTATTACATGTATAACGAATGATTTTAATGATTGAAATCATAAGTTCATATGTACGTAAATGGGATCATTACCTTAGTTACACACCTTGTAGTTAATTCAATCGTTTAACCTTTTTGTTACATCTACGATGAATGATCTAAGGAAAAGAAATCACAAGTTTGTGTCAGTAATAGTGGGATTTAATTGATTCATTTGATCACACATATTAAATTAAATGTGTATAACATTTTAATAATACATATTAAATGATTTGGTGGATTGAAATCACAAGTTTGTATGAAAATCAATGAGATTCAACTCGTTCATATGTTCTCTTATAGTTAATATAATATGTCTTGCGTGTTACAATGTCTATAATGAATGATTTAAATTAATAAAATCACTAGTTTATATGGATACAAATGGGGCCAATTAATTTATTTGATGCCGTGCATCTAATGTAAAAGTTTAAATTCTTGTTACATCTATAGTGAACGATTTAAGGGATGAAGTCACAAGTTTGTTTCAATACGAGTGGGATTTAAGGAATTCTTTTGATTACCCATATTTAATTGAATGTGCTTAACTTGTTGTTACATACATATTGAATGATTTAGTAGATAGAAATCACAAATTCAAAAGAAAATTAATGATATTCAAGTAAATCATTTGCTCACTTATATTTAATATAATGTGCCTCACTTGTTATTACATCTGTAATGAATGATTTAAATGATTGAAATCACAGGTTCGTATGTATAAGCGTTAGTTAGAACAGTGTCGTTAATCCAATTAGTTGAACTTGTTGTTGCATTTATAATGAATGATTTAAACGAGAGAAATTACAAGTTCGTTTGAATAATAGTGGGATTTATTTGATTCATTTGATCACGCATATTAAATTGAATATGCTTAACATGTTGTTAATTCATATTGAATGATTTAGTAGATTGAAGTGGCAAGTTTAAAAGAAAAAGAACGAGATTCAAGTGATTCATTTGCTCAATCACAGTAAACATAATCTGTTTCACTTGTTATTACATATATAACGAATGATTTAAATGATTGCAATCACAAGTTCATATAGATACAAATTGGATCATGCATTAGTTTTATCCGTTGTAGTTAATCCAATAAGTTGAACATGTATTTATATTTTTAATGAACGATCTAAGACATTGAAATAACAAGTTCGTATCAATGTGAAAGAGATTTGATTGATTCATTTGATCACACATATTTAATTGGATGTGGTTAACTGGTTGATTCTTTCACATCCAATGATTTAGTGGATTGAAATCACATGTTTTTTTGAAAATCAATCAGATTCAACTCGTTCATATGATCCTTAATAGTTAATCTAATATGTTTCGCTTGTTATAATGTCTATAATGAATGATTAAAATTATTAAAATCACTAGTTTATGGGGATGGAAATGAGACAAATGCATTTGTTTAATCCCTTGTATCTAATGCAATCAGCTTAACTTCTTGTTACATACATAAGGAACAATTTAAGAGATAAAATCACAAGTTCCTATCAAAGCGAGTTGGTTTAAGTGATGCTTTTGATGACGCATATTTAATTGAATGTGCCAAACTTGTTGTTACATCTGTATTGAATGATTTAGTAGACTGAAATCACAAGCTTAAAAGAAAATGAATGAGGATCAAGTGATTCATTTGCTGACTTATATTTAATCAAATGTGTCTCACTTGTTGTTACATTGATAATGAATGATTTAAATGATTGAAATCACAATTTGTTTGATCTCTTTTAAATAATCCAATGAGTTTAATTTCTTGTTACATCCACAGTGAACGATTTAGGGAATGGAAATCACATGTTCCTATCATTACGAGTGGAATTTAAGTGATTCTTTTGATCACACATGTTTAATTCAATGTGCTTAAATAGTGAATTGAAATCACAAGATTAAAGGAAAATGAATGAGATTCAAGTGATTGATTTACTCACTCATATTTAATATAATGTGTCTCACCTGTTATTACATGTATAACGAATGATTTTAATGATTGAAATCACAAGTTCATATGCATGTAAATGGGATCATTACCTTAGTTACATAACTTGTAGTTAACCCAATCGGTTAAACTTGTTGTTACATCTATGATGAATGATCTAAGGAAAAGAAATCACAAGTTTGTGTCAATAATAGTGAGATTTAATTGATTCATTTGATCACACATATTAAATTAAATATGTATAACATTTTATTAATACATATTAAATGATTTAGTGGATTGAAATCGCAAGTTTGTATGAAAATCAATGAGATTCAACTCGTTCATATGATCCCTTATAGTTATTATAATATGTCTTGCGTGTTACAATGTCTATAATGAATGATTTAAATTAATAAAATCACTTGTTTATATGGATACAAATGGGACCAATGAATTTATTTGATCCCTTGCATCTAATGCAAAAGTTTAAATTCTTGTTACATCCATAGTGAACGATTTAAGGGATGAAATCACAAGTTTGTATCAATACGAGTGGGATTTATGGAATTCTTTTGATCAGCCATATTTAATTGAATGTGCTTAACTTGTTGTTACATACATATTGAATGATTTAGTAGATAGAAATCATAAATTCAAAAGAAAGTGAATGAGATTCAAGTAATTCATTTGCTCTCTTGTATTTAATGTAATTTGTCTCACTTGTTATTACATCTATAAGGAATGATTTAAATGATTGAAATCACAGGTTCATATGTATAAGTGTTAGTTAGAACAGTGTGGTTAATCCAATTAGTTGAACTTCTTGTCGCATCTATAATGAATGATTTGAAGGAAAGAAATTACAAGTTCGTTTGAATAATAGTGGGATTTAATTGATTCATTTGATCATGCATATTAAATTGAATATGCTTAACATGTTGTTAATTCTTATTGAATGATTTAGTGGATTGAAGTCGCAAGTTTAAAAGGAAAAGAATGAGATTCAAGTGATTCATTTGCTCAATCACAGTAAACATAATCTGTTCCACTTGCTATTACATATATAACGAATGATTTAAATGACTGCAGTCACAAATTCATATAGATACAAATTGGATCTATGCATTAGTTTTATCCCTTGTAGTTAATCCAATAAGTTGAACATGTATTTATATTTCTAATGAACGATCTAAGACATTGAAATCACAAGTTCGTATCAATATGAGAGAGATTTAATTGATTCATTTGATCACACATATTTAATTGGATGTAGTTAACTTGTTGATTCGTTCACATCCAATGATTTAGTGGATTGAAATCATATGTTTTTATGAAAATCAATCAGATTCTACTCGTTCATATGATCCTTTATAGTTAATCTAATATGTTTCGCTTGTTACAATGTCTATAATGAATGATTAAAATGATTAAAATCACTAGTTTATGTAGATAGAAATGAGACAAATGCATTTGTTTAATCTCTTGTATCTAATGCAATGAGCTTAACTTTTTGTTACATACATAGGGAACAATTTAAGAGATGAAATCACGAGTTCCTATCAATGCGAGTTGGTTTAAGTGATGCTTTTGATGATGCATATTTAACTGAATGTGCCTAACTTGTTTTACATCTGTATTAATTGATTTAGTAGACTGAAATCACAAGCTTAAAAGAAAATGAATGAGAATCAAGTGATTCATTTGCTTACTTATATTTTAATCTAATGTGTCTCACTTGTTGTTACATTGATAATGAATGATTTAAATGATTGAAATCACAATTGATTGGATTTATTTTAAATAATCCAACGAGTTTAACTTCTTCTTACATCCACAGTGAACGATTTAAGGAATGAAAATCACAAGTTCCTATCATTACGAGTGGAATTAAGTGATTCTTTTGATCACGCATATTTAATTCAATGTGCTTAACTTGTTATTATATCCATATTAAATGATATAGTGAATTGAAATCACAAGATTAAAAGAAAATGAATGAGATTCAAGTGATTGATTTGCTCACTAATATTTAATATAATGTGTCTCACTTGTTATTACATGTATAATGAATGATTTTAATGATTGAAATCACAAGTTCATATGTATGTAAATGGGATCATTACCTTAGTCACACACCTTGTAGTTAATCTAATCGGTTAACCTTGTTCTTACATCTATGATGAATGATCTAAGGAAAAGAAATCACAAGTTGGTGTCAATAATAGTGAGATTTAATTGATTCATTTGATCACACATATTAAATTAAATGTGTATAACATTTTATTATTACATATTAAATGATTTAGTGGATTGAAATTACAAGTTTGTTTGAAAATCAATGAGATTCAACTCGTTCATATGATCCCTTATAGTTAATATAATATGTCTTGCGTGTTACAATGTCTATAATGAATGATTTAAATTAATAAAATCACTAGTTTATATGGATACAAATGGGACCAATGAATTTATTTGATCCCTTACATCTAATGCAAAAGTTTAAATTCTTGTTACATCCATAGTGAACGATTTAAGGGATGAAGTCACAAGTTGTATCAATACGAGTGGGATTTAAGGAATTCTTTTGATCACCCATATTTAATTGAATGTACTTAACTTGTTGTTACATACATATTGAATGATTTAGTAGATAGAAATCACAAATTCAAAAGAACATGAATGAGATTCAAGTAATTCATTTGCTCACTTACATTTAATGTAATGTGGCTCACTTGTTATTACATCTATAATGAATGATTTAAATGATTGAAATCACAGGTTCATATGTATAAGCGTTAGTTAGAACAGTGTGGTTAATCCAATTAGTTGAACTTGTTGTTGCATCTATAATGAATGATTTAAAGGAAAGAAATTACAAGTTCGTTTGAATAATTGTGGGATTTAGTTGATTAATTTGATCACGCATATTAAATTGAATATGCTTAACATGTTGTTAATTCATATTGAATGATTTAGTGGATTGAAGTCGCAAGTTTAAAAGAAAAAGAACGAGATTCAAGTGATTCATTTGGTCAATCACAGTAAACATAATCTGTTTCACTTGTTATTATATATATAACGAATGATTTAAATGATTGCAATCACAAGTTCATATAGATACAAATTGGATCTATGCATTAGTTTTATCCTTGTAGTTAATCCAATAAGTTGAACATGTATTTATATTTCTAATGAATGATCTAAGACATTGAAATCACAAGTTCGTATCAATATGGGAGAGATTTAATTGATTCATTTGATCACACATATTCAATTGGATGTGGTTAACTGGTTGATTCTTTCACATCCAATGATTTAGTGGATTGAAATCACATGTTTTTTTGAAAATCAATCAGATTCAACTCGTTCATATGATCCTTTATAGTTAATCTAATATGTTTCGCTTGTTACAATGTCTATAATTAATGATTAAAATGATTTAAAATCACTAGTTTATATGGATGGAAATGAGACAAATGAATTTTTTTAATCCCTTGTATCTAATGCAATGAGCTTAACTTCTTATTACATACATAGGGAACAATTTAAGAGATGAAATCACAAGTTCCTATCAATCCGAGTTGGTTTAAGTGATGCTTTTGATGACGCATATTTAATTGAATGTGCCTAACTTGTTGTTACATCCGTATTGAATGATTTAGTAGACTGAAATCACAATCTTAAAAGAAAATGAATGAGAATCAAGTGATTCATTTGCTTACTTATATTCAATCTAATGTGTCTAACTTGTTGTTACATTGATAATGAATGATTTAAATGATTGAAATCACAATTTGTTTGATCTCTTTTAAATAATCCAACGAGTTTAACTTCTTGTTACATCCACAGTGAACGATTTAAGGAATGAAAATCACAAGTTCCTATCATTACGAGTGGAATTTAAGTGATTCTTTTGATCACGCATATTTAATTCAATGTGCTTAACTTGTTATTATATCCATATTAAATGATATAGTGAATTGAAATCACAAGATTAAAAGAAAATGAATGAAATTCAAGTGATTGATTTGCTCACTCATATTTAATATAATGTGTCTCACTTGTTATTACATGTATAATGAACGATTTTAATGATTGAAATCACATGTTCATATGTATGTAAGTGGGATCATTACCTTAGTTACACATCTTGTAGTTGATCCAATCAGTTAAACTTGTTGTTGCATCTATGATGAATGATCTAAGAAAAAGAAATCACAAATTTGTGTCAATAATAGTGGGATTTAATTGATTCATTTGATCACACATATTAAATTAAATGTGTATAACATTTATTAATTCATATTAATGATTTAGTGGATTGAAATCACAAGTTTGTATGAAAATCAATGAGATTCTACTCGTTCATATGATCCCTTATAGTTAATATAATATGTCTTGCGTGTTACAATGTCTATAATGAATGATTTAAATTAAAAAAATCACTAGCTTATATGGATACAAATGGGACCAATGAATTTATTTGATCCCTTGCATCTAATGCAAAAGTTTAAATTCTTGTTACATCGATAGTGAACGATTTAAGGGATGAAGTCACAAGTTTGTGTCAATACGAGTGGGATTTAAGGAATTCTTTTGATCACTCATATTTAATTGAATGTGCTTAACTTGTTGTTACATACATATTAAATGATTTAGTAGATAGAAATCACAAATTCAAAAGAAAATGAATGAGATTCAAGTAATTCATTTGCTCACTTATATTTAATGTAATGTGTCTCACTTGTTATTACATCTATAATGAATGATTTAAATGATTGAAATCACAGGTTCATATGTATAAGAGTTAGTTAGAATAGTGTGGTTAATCCAATAAGTTGAACTTGTTGTTGCATCTATAATGAATGATTTAAAGGAAAGAAATTACAAGTTCGTTTGAATAATATTGAGATTTAATTGATTCATTTGATCACGCATATTAAATTCAATATGCATAACATGTTAATTCATATTGAATGATTTGTGGATTGAAGTCGCAAGTTAAATGAAAAAGAACGAGATTCAAGTGATTCATTTTGCTCAATCACAGTAAACATAATCTGTTTCACTGTTATTACAATATAACAAATGATTTAAATGATTGCAATCACAAGTTCATATAGATACAAATTGATCTATGCATTAGTTTTATCCCTTGTAGTTAATCAATAAGTTGAACATGTATTTATATTTCTAATGAACGATCTAAGACATTGAAATCACAATTTTGTATCAATATGAGAGAGATTTAATTGATTCATTTGATCACACACATTTAATTGGATGTGGTTAACTTGTTGATTCTTTCACATCCAATGATTTAGTGGATTGAAATCACAAGTTTTATGAAAATCAATCAGATTCAACTCGTTCATATGATCCTTTATAGTTAATCTAATATGTTTCGCTTGTTACAATGTCTATAATGACTAATTAAATGATTAAAATCACTAGTTTATTGGATAGAAATGAGACAAATGCATTTGTTTAATTCTTGTATTTAATGCAATGAGCTTAACTTCTTGTTACATACATAGGGAACAATTTAAGAGATGAACACAAGTTCCTATCAATGCGAGTTGGTTTAAGTATGTTTTTTGATGACGCATATTTAATTGAATGTGCCTAACTTGTTGTTACATCCGTAATGATGATTCAGTTAGACTTGAAATCACAAGCTTAAAAGAAAATGATGAGAATCAAGTGTTCATTTGCTTACGTATATTTATCTAATGTGTTTCACTTGTAATTACATTGATAATGATGATTTAAATGATTGAAATCACAATTGTTTGATCTCTTTTAAATAATCCAACGAGTTTTTTCTTGTTACATCCACAGTGAACGATTTAAGGAATGGAAATCACAAGTTCCTATCATTACGAGTGGAATTAAGTGATTCTTTTGATCACACATATTTAATTCAATTGTTTAACTTGTTGTTACATACATATTGAATGATTTAGTAGATAGACAATCACAAATTCAAAAGAAAATGAATGAGATTCAAGTAATTTATTTACAAACTTATATTTAATGTAATGTGTCTCACTGTTATTACATTTATAATGAATGATTTAAATGATTGAAATCACAA